>NC_090245.1:30197019-30227019 GCF_037325665.1 Littorina saxatilis | reverse complement strand
GGAGTGGCATGACATTACAGATACCACTGTAACTTGAACATGTCGAAATACAGCGAACGTCTTTAAACCTGATTCTTACCTCCAGAGCACAGCACCCATGTAATAATCATTGCTTATTTCTTGAGAACAAAAAGTACAACTGCACTTTTTCCAGACAGCTGTTTAAACCTTCAAATGCAGAAGTGTGTGTGTGTGTGTGTGTGTGTGTGTGTGTGTGTGTGTGTGTGTGTGTGTGTGTGTGTGTGTGTGTGTGTGCGTGCGTGTGTGTGTGTGTGCGTGTATGTATCTTTGCGCCCGGCAGAAAATCTTGTCATTACGGCAGACGAGTCAGTGAGTCTTGTCGAGTGGGTTGCGAGAAAGTCACAAAGATTATTTAACGAGGGAAAGGTCAGTTCAAGAGTGTTAGGTTAGATAATTAACACACAAAAACGATAATCAACGAAGAGAGAGAGAGAGAGAGAGAGAGAGAGAGAGAGAGAGAGAGAGAGAGAGAGAGTGTGTGTGTGCATGTGTGTGTTCGGGCGTGCTTGCGTTCGTGCGTGCGTACGTGCGTGTGTATGTGTCGGTGTATCGGCGCACACACGCACACACACACACACACATACACACACACACACACACTTCTGCATCTGAAGGTTTGAAGAGAGAGAGAGAGAGAGAGAGAGAGAGAGAGAGAGAGAGACAGAGACAGAGAGACAGAGAGTCTGGAGTCTGGATGGTTTATTGATTAGGCCTTGGGCCCCATTTCAATTCGGGGTGTACAAAGTTTCAAAATTACATGCTTCATGAATAATAATCATAATAATATTAATCATAATAATAATCATCATCATCGTAGTGACAGTCGACATGAGAGAGAGAGAGAGAAAGAGAGAGAGAGAGAGAAAGAAAGAAAGAGAGAGAGAGAGAGAGAGAGAGAGAGAGAGAGAGAGAGAGAGAGAGAGAGAGAGAGTACTCTAGCCCAAAAGCGTCTGGCGCATAAGGCAGACACACACACACTCAGACCAAAAAACGTCTTGCAGTCTCAGCGAGCGATTGTGCCTTGAGAGCCGAGATACGCGACTGCGAGCGAGCGAGAGAGAGAGAGAGAGAGAGTAGATATAGGCTATACGCCGGCCTAACTTGGAGTCAGCTGAGTGAGTGACTGCCGGTGACACTGATAGGTCCAACGGACTAAAGAGGTTAAAGAGTGTAGCGACAGAAAAGTCTCTTGCTTTTTCCGACTCACTCGTGCCGCCCCCACCCTCCCATACTTTCTTCCAGTTCACTCACCCCCATTACTATTAAATCTCTCTTGTTCTCCCCCCCCCCCCCCTACCCCTCGTCAACTCACACCACCCTTCCAGTCCCCTCACTCCCACCCTCACCCCCGGTACTTACAACTCTCTCACGTTTAGTTCGCTCGACTCGCCCTCGTATTCCCTACTACCCCACCCCCTTCCAGTCCCTTACCCCCACCCTCACCCCCATTACTATCAAGTCCACCACCACCGCTGTCTGGCTCGTTTGGGACAGCCTCTGGTACACGGACACACGCACACACACACACACACACACGCCAAACACTTTCTGTCTGTTAAATCGCGTGGTGGAGCTTTCTCCCTTTCTTTCCTTGCTTCTTTCTTCGCTTTTTTCCCCCCTTTTTATACATCTGACGGTGGTATAAAAACATGTATCGTACGTTACCTGTGCGCCGAATATACTCCTCCACTCGCGATTGGTTGATTTTTTACGCGATGTGATTGAACGGTGGAAGTTTTTGGTGGAAAGACATGCGTTCGGACTTTGGTGATTTATCCAGTTGCAGTGACAGCACTCTGAATCTTGGATCGTGTTTTGAGATATTTGAGAAAATAATGTTGATTTTCTTTTAACCAACAAAATCAGTGTTGATGTCTTCAATCCTGAACGTCTAGTGGGGCCTCAGTGGCTGATTGTTTTTTCTCTTCGTTTCACTGTGTTGCATTGTGGGTAAAACAAAAGTTTTAGGAAAAAAATGACGCTGTGAAAGTAGACCACTGGAACACAAAGGGCATCGTCCCCTTTCATTATCTGAGCTTATGTCAGAAAGAATTGTGACGGTGTCTGCGAAAACAAAACCGAAGCACACGAAAGCCTGAAGCCATTGATAAGGAGCCAGGTCTTTTTGCCCCCAGAATCTGGAGTATCGTGAAAAGTGCATTCATTGTGATATATATATTCCAAGCTTTGCTCGTGGATCCATGTAGCTTCAAAACAGAAGGAGTGTAGTCATCATTTGTGCATAAGATCGTAAATTACGTAGCTTCCAGACAGGTGTGTGTGTGTGTTCATGATTTCTGCATACCGGCGATCGTCAGTTTTGTAGAGCACTTTAAAACAGTTCTGAAGGAAGTGTGTTGTGATGATTGGTGCCTAAAGAGACTGTTTGCTTAGTTTAATGAGGGGGAAAAACACAAGACACACTTCGACGAAAAATGTGGATTGCATGAGAGAGAAAAAAATCATTTTGCGGCTGTGATGCAAAAGAAAGTGATCGTATTCGTTGAAAGAACACAAAGACGATCTTGCTTCAAGAATGTGCAGCTTTTCCTTTTCCTAGCAGCACTGCTTTAACCTTGAGTGACACTGCCGTAGCGTACATCATTCTCCTCATAATCCCACCAACTGTTTCGCAGGCGTATTATTATTATACTGCTGTCAGCGTCTTCTGTGGATTTTGACATAGTTTGGGCTAGCCTTGCGTGTGGTGGTTAGTGATTTGCGTTACCAAGACCGCAGTTCTCACGGACTACGAGTGTTGCTGTGTGGCTTTGTGTGAGTACTGTGCAGCAGAGGGGGGCAATGGGGCCTAGCGGTTCTGTGCTCGGGAGGTGAGATTCGAACCTTAAAAGTGGAGGGGCGGCGGTGGTGCGGTGAGGTGTGGACAGGCACTGACCATGCCCCTAGCTGCTGCCCTGATCGCCGTTGTCCTGGCCACGCTGGTGAGTCCCTTGGTCAGTTTTCATACTGACCAGTGCATTGTCTGTACTTTTTGCACTTTTGAATGATTCAATGTGATATCATTTGTAATTGGAATTAAGTGTTGTTGTTGTTGTTGTTGTTGTTGTTGTTGTTGTTGTTGTTGTTGTTGGTGGTGGTGGTGGTGGTGGTGATTTTTTCCTTGTTTTTTTCTCCCGCTGCTGCTTCCGCGATACGGATGCGTCTGTTGTTTTCGTTAGCCTAATAGTTTTCATTGAATGCGGAGTGCGTCATTGACAACATGCTCTATTCCAGTCTGAACTTCTCCACGCTTTGAGTATTTGAACCCCTGCCTGTCGTCTTGAGAAAAAGTATCCGTTGATGAGTAACTGATTTCCTTTTGTCCTGGTAGATAATGATGTCATTGTTTCTTGGTTTAAACTGTTTTATTCAACGTTTGTGCATTATTTACAAAAAAACGCATATAGAGTAAACAACAACAAGCATTATGCTTATAGTGGTGTTTACATTGTTTCTTGTCCTAACGTTTTCCCGATATTCTGGTATTCTTTGGTCTTGTTTTTTTTCTTTATCAATGTTTTAACTGTCTTTCTAGTTCGCTCGCCTAGTGTCTATAAATGTTTTAACTCCCTCGCTCGTAGTTTCAATCTGCGCAGTCAAGGTTTTTTCCACACAATTACTCTCTTTTTTGTTTACTTTCAATACCTGTTTCTTTTCTTTCTTTCTTCTCTTTATGTATGTGCTACTAGTATGATCTTTCGCTTCTCTTTGCAAATTAAACTTATAACGGTCCCGCATTGTCCTTTTATAAGCGTCTCAAGTACAGTCCGACGCTTCGCCCAAAATTGACAAGAGCTTGTTACTATTAGCAAAGACTCTTCAACGAGAACCCGCGCTATTAGGCGAAACCCTGCGCCTTCGTTTTTGTATTCAATGGAAACGGGGATGAAAACCCTTGCAGAAGCGAGTGGGTTTCATTTTGAAAGCGATGTGTACCAACATGTCAGTGTTTATTTAGCCCTCCGCTCCGCGAGCGTCGTCCGCTTGTTTACATTTGACTCCTGCGACTAAGCAGAATTATTGAAGGGGTAATTTTGATAGTTCATCACTTTGAAATTGTAGATCTTTGTCAGCGGTAGGTTGGTTTCCGAGTGTGGGTATTTAAACAGTGTTAGGAGACAGTGATAGCTGTTAGGTCTGGGCGTATGTGCGCTTGGTTGTTGACCTCCCTCCCTTGGATTCCTCTTTTTTAATTGTCGTCGTCCTCTTCTCTGTCGTCGTCGTCGTCGTCGTCATTCTTGTTCAGTGTTGTCGTCGTCATCGTCATCACGGCTTGTTTTCTAGCATCTTCTTCGTATCGTCATTGTTTTTGTTGTTGTGTCGTTGTCGTTCTTGTTGTTGTTGCCGTGTTCGTCGTTGTTGTAGCCTTCTTCTTTGTCGTCTTCTTATTCGTCGTCTTCGTTTTCGTCGTCGTCATCTTTATCATTGTATTCGTCGTCGTCCTCATCTTAGTTATCGTCGTCGTTGTCGTCGTTGTGGTCATTGTTGTTGTTGTTGTTGTTGTTGTTGTTGTTGTTGCTGTTGTTCTTGTTCTTGTTGTTGTTGTTGTTCTTGTTGTTGTTGTTCTTGTTGTTCTTGTTGTTCTTGTTGGTTTTGTTGTTGTTGTTACTGCCTTCTCCCTTCCTCTTGAGCTCGTTTTGCTTTGAGATAAGTCAGTGTTTGAACGTTTAATTGTGTTGCTCTGTTCAGTAAGGAAAAAATTGTGCAAACATATGCACCTAGCTTACTTTTCTTGGCAAGGAAATTGACAGCTTAAAAATATAGTCGAAGAGGCCCACGCCTTTATTTTTGATGGCTTCCAGCAATTTCATGGTCGTTAGCGAGGGTTAACTTCGTTCTTTCTTTCTTTCTTTCCTACTCCTATCTTGTTTTCCTTGTCTCTGTATTTCCTTCTTCCCTTTTTTCCTTCTTCCTTTCTTTCAGTCTTTAAATATTTATTTCTCTCTTTCTTGCCTTCTTTCTTTTTTTCGTTTTTTTTCTCTCTTCCGTCTTTTTTATCTCTCTCTCTCTCTCTCTCTCTCTCTCTCTCTCTCTCTCTCTCTCTCTCTCTCTCTCTCTCTCTCTCTCTCTCTCTCTCTCTCTCTCTCTTTCTCTCTAATTAACCTGTCTGCCTATCTGTCTTGCTCCTTCCATTCTCGTTCGGTTCTTCTTCACACATTTCTTTCAATTTTTGCCAAACGGTAGCACAGCCATCTCTTTTTAGCCCAACAACCTGGCTCTGTTTGCGTGTCTTTGGATCCCCGATGGCTTATATGTATAGCACTCCATCCAGTCTCTGTAGCTAGACCGTCTTTGTTTTGGTTCGGACCAGCTGTGTCCTTTTGTTCCACAGATAGCTCTTACTCATGTTTGAAGATCTTCTTCTTCTTCTTCTTCTTCTTCTTCTTTATTTTATTTCTTTTTTTTGTCGTTGTTTTCGTCTTTGTCGTATTCAGCTGTGTTACTGATTCTTCTTTCTGTTGTCGTGGGTGTTGCAGTCGACATTATCTTCGTCGATGTAGTTTTTGTCTCCGTCGTCACCACCTTCTTCGTCTTCGTCGTCGTCGCCACAGTCGGTTGCGGCGGCTTTTTTTTCCTTTCGAATCAGCCTTCTTCGTGTTCCAAGCAGTTTTCTGTACCAGTCACTATCATAATCCTATCATCACCATCGTTGCTAGCTGGATCAGTCAGCAGTACCATCGAACTTCTTGCTAATTATAATTCTGGCATCTGTAACAGTTCCCTGTCCTCTCTTCTCTCAGCACCCTCCCCCTAATTATCTCTGTTCCTGTGTACTTCTGCTTCATACTTCTTCATACATCTGGAAGCTGCTGCACTTTTGTGGCCAGCAGTTGACCTAATTTAGTTTAAGCATCTTGTTGTACATGAATGGACACAGCATCCACATGAAAATGACCAATATGAATACCAATGTATTGTAAGCAGCTATCGTTTCAGGCGTCATAAATGTATGCGCGCTCTACGGATACGTGACCTGTTGTTTTCTTTTAGTCATGTGCGTACACACACAAAAGTGATATATATATATATATATATATATATATATCGGTCAACATTTTAAGATATATAGGGTACCCGCATTGACATTGTAGCCGTTTAGGCGCCATTAAAAGTTTTGTAAGTACCGTAAACGTGACAATCTTGAATAAAGCTGAGATATTGATGGGGCTTGTTTACTTGGAGTTATTTCCTGTGACCTGTCTCTTTCAGTATACCTGCGCTTTGCTGTTACGTTTAAAGGTACCCTCCTACCCGTGTAAATAATCGTGTGCGCCACCATAGATCGTCCCAGGAGTGTACATGAGATACGAGCATCCTTCTACTTGTTTCCTGCCGCCTCTTCAATTCAGTATACTTGCGTTTTGCTACCGTCCTTAAACGTGAAGTTCTTAAGCCCTTCTTAATTGAGTCCGAAGTTGGTTTCGAAAATACTGACTTCGCGAAGAAAACATTCAGTGCCAAGGCTTCGTGTTGCGGTCTTCGTGAAGTACACTTCGCAAAGATGGCTTCGCCCAAATAATATCAGGCTTTATGAACGATATTGTATTATCGAATCGAATAATTTAAGTTATTGAGACATCCCAGACCACTAAGGGATTTATAGAGCAAATCGAGAAAATTCATTATTGAACGAAGCGCATATTGTCAGTACCGCCAGATAAAAAAGAAGATTCAAAACGCACATTTTGCAACGCGCATTTGGATAGGCGTACCTGTGTGGTCAGGTTTGTGTCAGATCTACTTTTGTGTGGGCTGTCTCAAGTGTGTCGTGCTTTTGTCACACGCAAACTCTTGTTTTAATTTCTGTTGGTAAATTCCAGTGTAGCGTTAAGCCAAAAAGTGATGATCTTTCATAGAGACCTCATTTAAACTCGGAGAAAGGACTGTGCTCTTAGTTATTTGCGATTCGAAACCTTCAATCGAGCTTCGACAGATTGACTGTGCAGAGTTTTGCCCCTTGCCAAGGTCGACGGAAAGCACATTTTCAAAATAAATGTGGCATGTTTCTCGTGTGGTATCTTTACTCATCGGGGAGTCTGGTACTAAATATGAACGGTAAGAATGCTCTGAACCCTACACGTATTATATTCCCATCGTTTTATCGTTCACATTTGCCCAACATGCTAATTTGCTGAGCGGGATTTATGTCGTCTGCTAGGCTATGGCAATCGAACCACTGCACTGAGTCTCATTTCAAAAACAAATATTGCTCGTCACGTTGCACTGAGTCTGCACGCATGAGGCAGGCTTGTAATAAGTCTTATATATGGTAAGAACGTTCTAAACCCTACACGTTTTCGATTCCGATTGTTCTTGCCTTGAAATAATAATTCGGAAAACATTCATTTACTGAACAGATGCAGTGGTATTTCAGTGTAGTCTGCTACGTGCTGATCTAGCTGCTACGTTATCGGAATAACACTTGTGTTTTCTGTTAGCTGCTGGGAATTGTATACTAACTCATCATTTGGTAATGTGGATAATAAGCTACATGCCACTAACATGGCATAATTATGAGAGGAATCTTCGCAAGTCGAAACTGAAAAATTAGACACAGCGGGTTCTATTTTTAGATCAATGGCAACTGTGGCACAGGCACATGTAATCTGTCAGAAAAAAAACCCACTTCTGCTTTAATTGAGAAGCAGCAAATTTATGGTCATAATCATCGGTATTGTGGAGAATATAAGCTACATGTCATTAATTAATTCTGAGGATGAGAGTACACTCTCGCTTAGGCAAAGGGCGGAAGAATACGCTCTGTGGAAAAGTTAGCGCACTCCAAGAGTGCGCTGACAGTTTTAGCGCATCGCCATTAGCCAATCAACTGGTTCACATCAGTCATGTAACATCAGTACTTACTGACAATTACTCTTAACGTCTCACGGGTCTCTAAGCTGATTAGGGAATTAAATGGTAACGCACTAAAACGACATTGAAACCATTCGTCCATGGTTTGGATTTTTTCCCCGTGAAACGAGGACATCTTTCCAAAATAGACACGTAACACAACTCTACAGCCGGGCTGCTTTTTGAACAGAGTGCGGAATTCATTAACAGAGGTGTTATAGTTACGAAATCAATTCAGCAAAAAATGCCCACTGTACTCTGCCTGTATAGCAGCCACGCTGTATTCTTATATGAAGTCTTATATCGCGCGCGTATCTCCAGACTCGGACTCAAGGCGCAGGGATCTATTTATGCCGTGTGAGATGGAATTTTTTTACACAATACATCACGCATTCACATCGACCAGCAGATCGCAGCCATTTCGGCGCATATCCTACTTTTCACGGCCTATTATTCCAAGTCACACGGGTATTTTGGTGGACATTTTTTTATCTATGCCTATACAATTTTGCCAGGAAAGACCCTTTTGTCAATCATGGGATCTTTAACGTGCACACCCCAATGTAGTGTACACGAAGGGACTTCGGTTTTTCGTCTCATTTGAAAGACTAGCACTTGAACCCACCACCTAGGTTAGGAAAGGGGGGGAGAACATTGCTAACGCCCTGACCCAGGGTCGAACTCGCAACCTCTCGCTTCCGAGCGCAAGTGCGTTACCACTCGGCCACCCAGTCCACGCTGTAGGGTGTTGGTGTGTGTCCAATTAATGTGATGCTTATATATCCGATGCCTGGACGGTTGTGTACATGGTCGTTCAAAGCTCTTATCCAATTCAAAAGCCTCGAAAAAGCTGTGGTGGTTAGTCCTGTTCGCACGTGAAGGAAAATATCTTTAACGCGTGTTAGCGAGTCGTTTCTGATTTATTGACTTGTATGCAAATTTGGCTTTTTGTGTGGAAGTGGCGTATGTGTGGGGTAGGCGCTGGTTTCCCTTTCTGACGAATGTTCATAGCTCTCAATGGAGGTTTTGTGTGTATTTGTGAGTGTGGTTTGCTTCCCCTTTTTATGGCTCTTTCACGCAGGGAGCTGAGCGCAGCAAAGTCCATGAATGACAGATTCTCTCTATTGTTCGTTAGCGCTTTTGGTACTCTCTCTCTCTCTCTCTCTCTCTCTCTCTCTCTCTCTCTCTCTCTCTCTCTCTCATACACTCACACACACACACACACACACACACACACACACACACACACACACACACTCGCAAACGTAGCCTTAAAGGTGTGTGCCTCTACGACGGAACCAATACTTAACGGTCAAATGTTCGTAAATGTTGGGTGGTGTTTCTTCAAGGTGGCTAATATCGTACAAATGATAGAAGCCTACCGGAACAATAAATATGCTTTGTCTCAAGATGGCTTGGTAACCTGGCAACTCAATATGTAATAGCTTACACAAGATCTTTCCAAAGGCTATATTTATGTCAGCGAACGTCTTTGAAAGGGCACTGAAACGCTATCACTCTGAAAAATTGAATCTCTCTCTCTCTCTCTCTCTCTCTCTCTCTCTCTCTCTCTCTCTCTCTCTCTCTCTCTCTCTCTCTCTCTCTCTCTCTCTCTCTCTCTCTCTCTCTCTCTCTCTCTCTCTCTCTCTCTCTCCATTACCCTCGTTAATATAGAATTTGTCTTGGTCAGCCCTGGAAGTTGACCCGTGTGGTCAATGCAGTACGCTTTATCTGTGCGTTCGGCCAGAAGGATGTAAACGAGTGCTAATGGACATGTTCACTCAGGTGACAAATGTTAGTCAAGCAACTTTCGTAATTAGCCCCAGCCAGTCATTTACCTTACTTCATAATTACCGGTTATTGTTCTGTCTGGCAAAGAAACACACTGCCAGTCGCGTACCTAACTTCATGGATATGTTTTATTGTTGTTAACATCACTAACAAACACTCTGGTAAACAACCAGCCGAGCTCAGTTTTGATTAACTTATAATAATGATGAGCTTAATAACTTTCAGTGTGTGTGTGTGTGTGTGCCTTTCTTTGTGTGTGTGTGTGTGTGTGTGTGTGTGTGTGTGTGTGTGTGTGTGTGTGTGTCTGTCTGTCTGTCTGTCTGTCTGTCTGTCTGTCTGTCTGCCTGCCTGCCTGTCTGTCTGTCTGTCTGTCTGTCTGCCTGTCTGTCTGCCTGTGGCTTGCTATCTGTGTGTTTTGGTTATTATTTTATTTCTTCAAGACCATAGCAAAATTATGATCTCTCTAGTTGAAATCATTCCCGACTGAAACACCTCCCTTTCGCCCTTCTACTGAATCTAGGTCCCTCTTTGCTTAAAAGTGGGCCTTTCACTTGAAAAGAAACCATTGGATTTGATTCAATTTAAACACAGACGACCTGCGTAAGTTCTACAGAGTGCAGACCCATTCACAAGCTAAAGAGAGAGGGGAAATAGAATGGCAGAACTCGTTTAGCTGCTGAAAAAGCCGTGTGTTTGCTAAACCTCCCTTGCTAGTTTAGACTGGTTAGAGCGATGCGTAGCGTTTGTGAAACAACATAGCTTGATTGCGTCCCTTTGAAAAATTAGTGTTCGCGGAACACACACGTACGAGCACCAGTGAACGCATAAGGAAACTATGCCCGCCCCCACCCTTACCTTGTCTCTCTCTCTCTCTCTCTCTCTCTCTCTCTCTCTCTCTCTCTCTCTCTCTCTCTCTCTCTCTCTCTCTCTCTCTCTCTCTCTCTCACCCGGGCCCATCCCCCACCCCATCCCCCCACCCCGTCTCTCCACCCCAGTCTCTATCTATCACGTCAATCTCTCAGGCAAACGAAGTACCCACATATTTGCGAGATCACTGATGAGTTTGAGAATAGGCAATAAATATGGCAAGTAGCTGATTTTCAGCAAACAGAGTTCAACCCTGTTATGAATATCACAACAAAATGGGTGCGTTCTCCCAGAAGTACCTGGTAAGTGGATTACATATTCTCGCAAAGGGCTTTATGTTTGTGCGAAGTGCCCTCCTTGTATCCTATTCATATTTTAAGCGCCCCTCTTATACCATAGAATAAGCTATGATGGCCCCTAGTTCTTGTATGCCCTACTTACGTCGTACGTAGTTCTTTTCAGATGTTTTCATCTTAGCCGACTAAACGAAAATTGTTCCGGGAAGAAGGGAGATAATTGTGCATGCACAGAAAAAGACACATTAAGAATGTATGTATGTCTTCATCAAGATGAAAGAAAGTGGTTTTAAATTGAATCTAGCAAATTGGCATGTCTGCACGAACAAGTTATGTGAAATTGCTTTTTCATCTCGCAGTCCAGCAGCTAAACAGAACGGACACGGGTCAACTTTATGTGCAGATCCAGAGACTGTATCCATGTCCCGTCCCTGTATCACCTCTTTTGGCGCGTAAAAGACCTATCTCATTCTGCTAGAAATGCAGGCCCGATGGCTGCAATTACACCTAAACACGTACGGTGACACGCACACGCCTGAGTAATGCGACTCTGTTGCTGCTAGCTTTGCACTGGGACTCGAAGTTCATAGCAATGGGACAATAAAGTCATGAGAATAGAAATGAAATGCGATTAGTTAGGCCTAGCAATGTCTTAACCTTTTTGTGTCCTTGGGTGAAGGACGGGGGTTTACTGTTTGACTTTGGCGTCCACCCCCCGTCCTTTCGTTCATCTGGCGATTTGTTGTAATACATTTCGAAAGAACTTTGAAAGATACCCAACAACAAGATCTCACTATTGTAAGGTCAATGCCAAGGTCATTAGAAGGTCATACATGTTGTGTGGTTGGTTTTTTTTGTTTTTGTTTTTTTAATGTTCATGTTTCTGTCCACAATATTTTCTGGTAGATGGTACATCAAATTTCAGCTCATAGAAAAAAGATTGGATTTTTTCCAGTCTACTTGAAAAAACATCTTCGGCAAACTTTATTTTTGAAATTCATTATCAAAATATGCTGTTTCTTTCAACAACAAAAACAACAATAAAGACTGTTTGGCATACATGTGGATGTTGTTCCCTTTAAATAGTGTCCACATTTACTGCAGCAATATATATGACAAGTTTCCAATCCAAACTTGACACCGAAGCAGCAGGTTCAAGTGCTAGTCTTTCGGATGAGACGAAAAACCGAGGTCCCTTCGTGTACACTACATTGGGGTGTGCACGTTAAAGATCCCACGATTGACGAAAGGGTCTTTCCTGGCAAAATTGTATAGGCATAGATAAAAATGTCCACCAAAATACCCGTGTGACTTGGAATAATAGGCCGTGAAAAGTAGGATATGCGCCGAAATGGCTGCGATCTGCTGGCCGATGTGAATGCGTGATGTATTGTGTAAAAAAAAAAATTCCATCTCACACGGCGTAAATAAATCCCTGCGCCTTGAATATGTGCGCGATATAAATTGCATAAAAAAAAATCCCTGCGCTTAGAATTGTACCCACGGAATACGCGCGATATAAGCCTCATATTGATTGATTGATTGACTTGAGAGCGTGTTCATGGAGACATAACTTCATGCCGACTGGAGCAATTGCCAGCAATAATACGGTACTAAAACATGACTTCATTTGCACACCGGTTACTCTCCATTTCTGCTGTGTAGATTATATTGATTGAGACTTGTACCTGCATGCGAGCGCGGTAGTAGACTCACTAAGACCAGGTCCTATTCCCAAAACCATACCGACTTTTTTTTACTCTAGCAAGACGGTAAGGGCTATCTTGGTTTGAACCACTTAGGCCTAACAGATCACAGGCATTCTCAGACACGAACCCCGCTAGGCACAAAAACCAGTTTAATCAACCTTGAAATAATTAAAAGGTGATTTGCCTAGGCGGTTGTGGCCGCCTTTTCTGGTTGGTTCACTTGCAGCTGAGGTGGTTTTTTTGCTCAAACCGAGTCTCGCGCCTGGTGTTTCGCGGTGGCTCGTAGGTGGTGGGTTAATCCGATAATAGTAAGTGAGAGGTTAGGTGATAGCAGAAACGGGCTGTTTAGCTTGCTGGTTTTTTATCGCTGATTTATGAGGTGAGAGCGCTTTAAGAATAGAGCGTTTGTTTACTTTGATAATGGTCGTCGTTTTCCATTTGGGTATTGTTTTGTTAACGATTGTTCCCGAGGGCTTTCTGGTATTCTTCTTTGTTTCTGTCTATATATCTCAGTCTCCACTCTGCCTCTGTCGCTGTCTATCTGTATGTCTGAATGTCTGTCTGTCGTAAGTAACTCCTTGCAACTTTACCAAGCTTGGGCGCCGCATGACCAGAATCTCTCTCTCTCTCTCTCTCTCTCTCTCTCTCTCTCTCTCTCTCTCTCTCTCTCTCTCTCTCTCTCTCTCTCTCTCTCTCTCTCTCTCTCTCTGTGTCTCTCTCTCTCTCTCTCTGTCTCTCTGTCTCTCTCGCTCTCTCTCTCTCTCTTTCTGTCTCTCTCTGTCTCTCTGTCTCTCTGTCTCTCTGTCTCTCTCTCTCTCTCTCTCTCTCTCTCTCTCTCTCTCTCTCTCTCTCATTTTCCTTATTGTTCTCTGCCAGTGTTCTCTCTTCCCATGCTATGCTGTTGCTGTTTCCCTTTTCAGTGTCTTATTGTTTCCTTGTATTGTCCTCTTCAGTTCCTGCACTCTAAGAAAGAAAATACAACCCTTACCATTTTCTCTTCTGAATAGTTCGTTGGCCGATTGTGTACCCTCTAATTGACCGGGGTTTGTAGTGGTAGGTAACATCTACTGCCGGCTTAGCTAAAGTGTAAAGTCGCTTGCACCGTCATTACGATGGTTTGGCCAAAGTGGTCACCAAACTTGACCCGTCCACTTACACGCTACAAAAGTCCTTTGGTCAGCAAGACAGTTTGATGAACTTGCTGTTTTATACTTGCGAAATGAAGTGCGTTGCGCAGTACAAGTAAAACAGGTTGTTTTTTGTTTTTTAGTGTAGTATAAAATATGTATTGATATCGTATTAATATAATGCGCACATGTTCAAACCTCAGATGCTTTGATGAAACTGCAGTTTTAGAACTACTAGACAAAATAAAGTATGTTGCAGACACAGTCCGAGTAGAGAGGAATGTGTGTGTGTGTTTGTGTGTGTGTGTGTGTGTGTGTATGTGTGCCTGTGTGTGTGTGTCTGTCTGTGTGTGTGTGTGTGTACATGTGTGTCTGTGTGTGTCTGTGTGTGTGTGTCTGTGTCTGTGTGTGTGTGTATGTGTCTGTGTGTCTGTGTCTGTATCTGTGTGTCTGTGTCTGTATCTGTGTGTGTGTGTGTGTGTGTGTATGTGTGTGTGGTGTCAGTGTGTGTGTGTCTGTGTCTGTGTGTGTCTGTGTCTGTGTGTGTGTGAGTCTGTGTGTGTGTCTGTGTGTGTCTGTGTGTGTGTCTGTGTGCGTGTGTGTGTGTCTGTCTGTGTGTCTGTGTGTCTGTGTGTCTGTGTGTGTGTGTCTGTCTGTCTGTGTCTGTGTCTGTGTGTGTGTGTATGTGTCTGTGTGTGTGTGTGTCTGTCTGTCTGTCTGTCTGTCTGTGTGTCTGTGTGTCTGTGTGTGTGTCTGTGTGTCTGTGTCTCTGTTTCTGTTCTGCATGTGTATTTCTAAACCCACAGATGCCTAATCAGTTCTGAGAACAAAACCACCTTGTTTCGCTGGGCATTGCAATACTTTACACAATAACAGTGCCATAGAAGTGCCCTCCAGGAAAGAGAAACAAGTCGCGTAAGGCGAAATTACTACATTTAGTCAAGCTGTGGAACTCACAGAATAAAACTGAACGCACTGCATTTTTTCACAATGACCGTAGTCCGCCGCTTGTGCAAAACGGAGTTTGTTTGTTTGTTTGTTCGTTCATGGGGTGAAACTCCCACGGCTTTTACGTGTATGACCGTTTTTACCCCGCCATTTAGGCAGCCATACGCCGCTTTCGGAGGAAAAGCAAAACGGAGTGAAACTGAAGAGCCTGTTAAGCGCGGTAGTGGTTTCGCTGTGCTGCATAGCACGCTTTTCTGTACCTCTCTTCGTTTTAACTTTCTGAGCGTGTTTTTAATCCAAACATATCATATCTATATGTTTTTGGAATCAGGAACCGACAAGGAATAAGATGAAAGTGTTTTTAAATCGATTTCAAAAATTTGATTTTGATCATAATTTTTATATTTTTAATTTTTAGAGCTTGTTTTTAATCCAAATACGTATTTATATGTTTTTGGAATCAGGAAATGATGTAGAATAAGATGAACGTAAATTTGGATCGTTGTATATAAACAAACAAAATTATTACAATTTTCAGACTTTTAATGACCAAAGTCATTAATTAATTTTTAAGCGCAGCCACCAAGCTGAAATGCAATACCGACGTCCGGCCTTCGTCGAAGATTGGTTTACAAAAAATGTAATCAATTTGATTGAAAAATGATGGTGTGACAGTGCCGCCTCAACTTTTACAAAAAGCCGGATATGACGTCATCAAAAGTATTTATCGAAAAAATGAAAAAAAAATTCCGGGGATATCATTCCCAGGAACTCTCATGTCAAAATTTCATAAAGATTGGTCCAGTAGTTTGGTCTGAATCGCTCTACACACACACACGCACAGACAGACAGACAGACAGACAGACAGACACACACACATACACCACGACCCTCGTCTCGATTCCCCCTCTATGTTAAAACATTTAGTCAAAACTTGACTAAAATTATGTAAAAAGCAGCAAAAATAAAATCACACAGGCAAGTTCAGATTGTTGCAGGGATAAAGCCACGGGCCAACACACATGGCCAAGAATTACAACCATTGATAGCACGAAACGACGTTTACTGCGGAACTGCAAGCGTTTTGTTTACAATCGACTTGTGTGAAACGTTGCCACGAGTCAAACGCCAGTCATTCCGGCATTCCTCTCCCTCCTCCTTGCCCCCTTTCTGTTCGCTAAATTCTTCTGCACTACTCCTTTCCTAACCCCTCGTCTATAGCTAGATATAGAGCTTGGTCGTCTGCGCGGAGATCTTGGTTACCAGGACATAATTATAGTATGCAAGACTTGTGTTTTGGAGGAAAAGATAAGACTCACAATGGTACATTAATTTTATGATTGTCCACATAGCAGATTATACACGATGATGTTTGGAGAAGCAAGGTAAAAGCACGGATCGATGCGTATAAGTAAGCCCACGCGTGAGTGGGTTGTGATGAACGGCGAAACTTGGATACAAAATGTTAAGACATCAACATCAAGGACAAGATGGATGATTTTTTTCCGGCAAATTTGCATGAATTGCCCAAACAGTTTCGGTTATTTTCTTAATGTAAAAGCAGTTCCTGGTGTAACCTTTCCCTGGCGTTAAAAAACATTCGGAAAATCTGCCTAAATTACAGCAAAGTCACCGGCGAGTAGAAAGAAGTTTTTTCTGACTGTCGAATCCAAACGACATCCTTAATGCTGTAAACAAACAAAAAAACTAGGGAGGAAGGCGGGGAAGGGGGAGGGGGGGGGGGGGGGCTTTTGCAGACAGTCAGAGGGAACAAAACCACAAACACACAAAAGTCAAACTAGTCAAACAAGCCACACGGGACGCGTGGATGCGGCCACCCACACAGCCACTCCGAGGTCTAGCTACCTGTTCCAGGTAAACAGTGCAACAGTGATTCCATGTAAACACTGCAGACAACAGGCGACCCAGTCAAATGTGTTTTAATTTACAGTCACAAATTAACTGTTTTCCACCCATAAAAAGCCAGTGAACTCAAGCCTGTGTTGCTTTTGTGTGACTTTAACTACTTCAGCCATCTGAATCCTCTCGTGTTTATCTCTTGTCTTGCCTGGGTGTTGTTCTGGCTGCTGCTGCTGCTCCTGCTGCTTCTGCTGTTCATGCTCTTTGGTACTGCTGTTTCTATTGCTGTTGTTGGTGTTGGCTTGGTTTTGCTGCTATTGTTCATGCTCTTTACTGCTGTTGTTTCTGCTGCTGCTGCTGCTGCTGCTGTTGTTGTTGTTGTCTTCGGAAAAATTGGCCAAAAAGAAGGGCCATAAAAGTCTTCAAGTTTTTCCGAACTTTGCAGCAATTCTTGGTGTCTTATTTTTCTCTCCACTATGAACAAGTTGGGCAGATTTGCTGAAATAGCAAAAGGTGTCGGCGAGTTTAAAAAAAAAGGCCCGGCCCTGTGTTGCCCACCACCTACGCCAAACGACATCCCTAGCTTTGCTGCTTCTGCTGCCGTCGTTGTTCTTGTTATTTCTGCTGCAGCAGTTGCTGATAAATCTGTTCGTGTTTTTTTCTGCCGCTGCTTCTGCTGCAACTACTGCTCCTCCTGTACTCAGATTCTCCAGACTCCCTAAATGCCCTTAAGAAGACACTTACAGGTGTTTTGTGTATCCCAAAGAATGAGTTCCCCTGAACAAGAGACGCTAATTTGACAGTTTGATTAGCTAAGCCTGCACAATGTGGCCTCTTCTTCCTCTCTTTTCTGTGTTTATTCTATAAACATGGTTGCATTAGTCGCTTGCCAAACAGGCCTAGAGACCCGGATGGTAACGATGCGGAGGCAGAACTTAGGGTGGGGAGTCTGAAACAGGAGAAGGTTGGGGTATAATTATAGGTAAGCGGTGCGCTTTGAATTCTCTGTTTTTAACGGAGATGCTCAGTTTCTTCAAAGGCGCTGTAGTTTGTAGAGTTGAAGGCAGAGTGTTATTTTGTTTGCCGTAAGACTGTCAACCAGAAAGTAGTCTGCGGTAAGAACCAGTCACGTTTGACAGTAGTGCAGTCTGATTCCGTCAAACAGGCTTGTCATCGTCTCCATCGTCAACGGCACCATCACCTCTACCGCCACTTCCGAAACCGTCAACCAAGCTTATCTGACGTTTCATGTACGCAGTCGTTACGTCAGCAAAGAGATTCTGAAGGGACAACAACCAAATACTTGGGACGGTAACGAGACAACGATGATGACATTTTCTCGTTACATGTATACTGCCTCTTCAAGATCCCCTTCTGTGCCACCATCCCCACCACCACCCGACTGGTATCACCCCACCACCACCACCACCACCACCACCTCCTTCAACCCCCTCACGGAATTTTTTTCACAAAACGGCAATCGTGAGTCGAGAAAAACGACATCATTTTTGTATCGGTTCAGTGGTGGGTATGTCGTTGTTTTCCTCGCAACCTCTATAGTATCGTCATAACCATGCACGTAACGGCACAGTCTCGATGGTCTGGGGTTCCCGAGACTGACTTTTCCCCCTGTTTACCTCCAGCCCTCCTGGCGCTAATAAAAGCCACGGTTCTTCTTATAACAGTTGATATAAAACAATCAGCTTGGCTTGCTTTGCCAGTGTCGCAAAAATGTCATACTTTGCGCTTTGCACTAAAAGTTATGTTGTGGCAGATGTGGCTATTCTTGGGCGCCGGCTGCGACCGCCTGCTTCCAGAGGCACTCGACGGTAGTCATTTTCTTCAGTCATCGTAACATGAAGACACACATCTATTAGGTAATGGTTCGTGCGGGTATGTATACACAGATTGCACAGTTGTTGAACTGGCCAATTTCAAGTGCGTGTATGACGCTGGTTGCCGAAAGCACGAAGCCGGAAAGTTCAAGCATTTTCGGAAATCGGGTCCAGATATTTCGCTTTCATAACATATGACTAACTAGAGAGAGACGGACCACATTGCTGTTTTGTTACTGGCAGAGCTGTTGCGACATTTTGCGAGCTGTCTTCGGTTTGTCCCGAGTTGCGCTATCCCTGCGTGCTATGTCGTACATGCCACAAAACGGAAGACAAAGAGGCAGGTTTGTTGTGCACGTGCACTGAAACAAAGGGGTCAACATGATTGCTGGGTATTTAACGCCCTTGGTTGAAACAAAGGGAGTGGGAATGTAAAACAGAATGTTTGTATGGTTTTGAGTTTCGTTTGGGGGTAAAAGTCAGGGGTTTTGGTTAGTGTGTGTGAGTGGAGAGGGGCTGTGTGTACGTGGTTTATGGCAAGGCAAGGCAAGATAAAGGATTTATTCAAGAAACCCCATGGGGGTACATCAAAAACATACAAGAAAAAGAAAGAAATACAAACAGTTTCGACATTTACATTAGCTTATTCCGATGAGGGAAAAAAGAAAAGAATAAGTCTGTCTTTCTGTCTGTCTGTCTCTGCGTCTGTCTCTGCATCTGTCTCTGTGTCTGTGTGTCTGTCTGCGTCTGTGATTGTACATCTGTCTGTCTGTCTGTCATTCAGTCTGAGTGTCTGTGTGTCTCTGTATGTCTGTGTGTGTGTGTGTGTGTGTGTGTGTGTGTGTGTGTGTGTGTATGTGTGTGTGTGTGTCTGTCTGTCTGTCTGTCTTTTTGTCTGTCTGTGTGAGAGGGAGGGGAGCATATATTTATATCAACAGGTTAAAGGGTGTTTGTGGAAAGGAACAACTAAACATTTAATTTAACAAAAGATCACAGTTTCGTTGTGCGTGTATGTATGTGTGTGTGTGTGTGTGTGTGTGTGTGTGTGTGTGTGTGTGTGTGTGTGTATATGTGTGTGTGTGTGCTTGCGTGCGTGCGTGCGTGCGTGTGTGTGTGTGTGTGTGTGTGTTTGCGTGTGTGTGCGTGTGTGTGTGTGTGTCTAGGTCAGTTACAGGAAGCATACATGGTTAGCCTATACGCGGCTAGTGGTTGAATATATCTTTCTTTTCTTTATTTGGTGTTTAACGTCGTTTTCAACCGTTCAAGGTTATATCGCGACGGGAAAAGGGGGGGGGGGTGAATATATACTAAGTGAAGGTTCTCATGTGTGTTCAATAGTTTGTCTTTTAAAGATTACATTCTTGTTCTTAAAATCCAATAGTAAAAGTTCAACAATCCAGGTATGCTGTTTAGCGTCGGGAGTCGACAAAACGCCCACAAAACATCCAAAAACTCACAAAACTTTGTTGGCCATTTTGGAAAAAATCTTAATTACACGGCGCGCATGTTCGTTTGTCGAATAAAATAAAAACTTATTGCGCTGCGTGCCCCTTTGCCCTAGTCATTATTGGCAACGACTAGCAGTTACAGTGGCCTGGTAGATCTCGAGAAAAAAATTCATCCGAACAAACATGGTTAGGGTTAAGATTAGGGTTATGAAACACGATGAAACAGCACGATACACACGCATAAAGTCCCGATTTCGGACACATGGCTGTGCTCTATCTCACTCTCCCATCGCCCGTCTGACCGAAAACATGGTCATTCCAAGTGACCTATAGTTTCAGGCTAATATCATTTTGACCACAGAATGAGGCCAAACAAACGCAATGTAAACTAAGTATGCCAAGATGGCGATGACACTGAATTCACATTGCTGTACGTGCCAATATTTGACAATCGGATATTATGGTGACTATATTATCCCATTGGCAAACTGCCTCACTCACAGCTGGTCCGGTAACCCAAAATTGTGGGTCAAAAAGCTGGGTGTCAAACAATCCAAAACACATGCTTGTGTGAGAGCTCTTCATATCGTACACTAAATACTTTCATTCTCTTTATATTCTAATTGCCGCTATTCGATGTCTCCAGCAGGGCTACGTATTACCTGTTGGGTCAAGTGACCTAGTTTTGTCGAAATTGTTCTTCTGATAAGTAGGTCCAATTTTAGACTGTCTGGCCTGAGTAGGTAAACAAAACTTGACATATTTCTCAATCCACCGGAATGTAAACAGTGTGATTTAGCCCGGCCTACAGCGCAAGTTTCACCTCAGTCTTAATTGCGACTGCAAAGAGACTGTTAACTGAACAATTAACCTAAAATGTATTCCTTTGTATCAATTTGCTTTGCAGAAAACCAATTCTATTGTGTTCACACGAGCCATGCGTACGTGTGTTTTACTTCCATTGTTCGTACGTTTTGTTTGCTTTAAGGCTTTGAGGCTTTCGTTTTTCTCCCAATGCTTTTTCCATGTCCCCGATGTGCCTAGGCTCCTCAAAATTCCATTTTTCGGAGCGCAAGTTAATTCTTCTTTGGCTATTTACCTGAGGATAAAAAGAGAAAACTCAATTATATGAGGATTTACAACGGATTAAAGAAGAAGGCTTGTTTTGTGATAGAGGATTATGTCTGACGTACTGGGCAGAAACAATGTTTTCACGAATAACAACGGCGAGCTTTGCGTGTCAAAAGTTAAATAAACAGGTATTACTGAAATAGAAACATATCCTGGGAGTTTGAAGCTGTGTGTTTTGTGTTTTTCGCTTAATTTGACTTTTTTCGGCGTGTTTTCGTTCGTGTTATTTTTTAAGATGAGGATTAGTTAGATATCTTGACTGAGCATGCCTTGAGAGTGTTTGCACAGAATATCTTTGTGGCTATAGTGACTTAAAGAACGAAGTCGCCTCTGTGTCTATCATGTCTCTGTGTCTCATTCTGTCCATCGGTTGGTCGGTTGGGTTATCTCTCTCCCTCTCCCTCTCTCTCTCTCTCTCTCTCTCTCTCTCTAGCTCTCTTTTTCACACACTCACACACTCACACACACACACAGTACACACACACACACACACACACACACACACACACACACACTCACACATACCCCTCCTCCATCTCCACACACTCACACAAATACACTAACACACACAAACGCACACACACACAAATACACATACACACACACACAGACACACAAACA
The DNA here is from genome assembly GCF_037325665.1 of Littorina saxatilis. NCBI lineage: Eukaryota > Metazoa > Mollusca > Gastropoda > Littorinimorpha > Littorinidae > Littorina > Littorina saxatilis. The sequence goes on along the minus strand of NC_090245.1, from coordinate 30,205,514 downwards.
CACACACACATACAAACACACACACACACACACACACACACACACATACACACACACTGTGGAAATAAGGTAGAAAGATGGTTTGTGTCAGTATAGAAGGATATCCAACATGCATGTGAACATATGGGTGTGCGGTGTAACCTGAACCCAGCTACACAAAACCTCACTCGCTACATGAGCCCAGATGTAAAACCAGATTTAAAGGGATAAAAACAACCACCCGGTACACCGCAAACGTCTGTGTCACGTCCTCGTGTCAAGAAAATCTGTTTTTCTTTTTGAGATGATTTGTTCTAAGATTGTGTGTAGCAGCCGGATGGTATAAAAACTCAGAACATCTTCTTCGATGACAACGTATGTCTCTATGTCCTGATAATGAGCAGGTGGTGTGTGCTTCTCAAGGACAGGCCACTTCTGTTTTGTAGCGTTCGCATTGTTTCTGCACTCTCACAAACATGATCGTCCGGCCGTGTGTATGAAATATTCGAAGAACAAATAACGCGTTGTCTTCATGAATACTTGACAACTTTACCAAAGCTTAACAGCATGACCAGAAAATGTAAACACTTCTGTCGGTGAACCTTGTAAAAATAATTATTAGTATTATTGTTTTTGAAACATCTCTTACATTTTAACATTATTTTCTAAGGACAAGAGTGAACTAGTCTTGATGTGACAGAAGTTACAGCTTTCAGATGTTCAGCTTTCAACGGATATATGCATCTTCTGTGCAAAAAGCGCGAAAAGTGAAAGCGAACTTACTGCAAGGTAGATCCACTGAAAAACAAGGACAACAAATCTGAAAGCTACTTATGAGGCAAAAGGCTGGCATGGTAGCAGTTTGGCAGTAGTGCCACTTTTTACATGGGTCGTATCGCTTTAAACACTTTCATCCCAAGAATAGACACCGGTGATGAATGACATTTTTACCTTCAATGGCTGACACCTCTCTCTCCCCCCCCCCCCCCCCCCCCCCCCCGAATGCAGGTGTCACTGATCGTCAGATGAGAAGAAGTCGCTTCAAGTTTGCTCTACCTGTATTTTGCACTCTCAGGAATGCCATTCAACGTACACTATGTTTTTGTGTACGGCGTTGGTTTTTGTTCCGGGGTGGCTGTGTTACTTTCAGAAGTGTCAGGAGCAAAAAGGAAACAAAACTTCCTCAGAACTAAGTGCTTCGTTTTTTTAGCGGAGGCAGTGATAAGGAGACAAGATAACAGTGAGTGAGCGAACGTTTAAGGCGTCAATATCAACACGTACAACACAACCGTGCAAGCGTACGTCTGCACAAGCGCGCATACTCACAGACACAGAAACATGCTTTTAGACGGATATATCATTATACACGCGTACACACATAAATACGCACCCACTGATAGTATTGCAATAGAGAAAAATATTAACAAGGATAAGGTAATAGGGTTTCCATTTGTTCTTTAAGAAAAGAATGTTTAAGTAAACAATACATGTATAATCAAATCAATTCTTCTTTGTCTGCGTTAAAATGTAGACTTTAAATCCTTCAGACTGTGATGGCTATGTCCATAATGGACTGGTCAGATATGCCTTCGTTATTACAATAATGCCATAATGTTTGAGGATATTAGCGGTCAGGGAAGAGTAGTGTTGAATTTTGTCTTTTGTTTTGCCTGTGGAAGAAATCGAAGCAGAGACTTAGAGTCATTTGAGAACGCCTGAGATAGCAAGAATCTCCTAAGAACCACTGTATATGTGTCATTCAAACATTTTGCACGCATGTCATTTTTCAACGACCCTAATAAAGGTTGATCACTCTTGATCCATACCACTCATAATTGAGTATATACTGGGTCGCTTTTCCTTGATATTATGTTACCTGCAAAGTGAGGCTCTTGCAAAGAGAGGCCCCCTCCCAGCAAAGGACACCTTATGAAACCCAGTATGGTCAAAGGTCAATTCTTCAATACTAATAAACTGGAGGCGAGGATCTTGTGATTCGTAGTTTGCTGTGTACAATCGTAGTTAACGTCTCATTTTAACAAAACACGTTGACGCGTCATCCGATAAGTGATGACATTTAAAAGCCGCCACAAAAGAGTTATTTGCCTTTGTTCTCGGCGACTAAACTCATCTGCGAATGTGTTAGCTCATCCGTCTTGCTGTCTGACAGCTTTCAGCGAACCATTATATGCACTGAGGTTTTATCACGTCATTTCGTCACTTACAGTCGTTTTCGTATTTGTGTTAACAGCGGCAGACGGTTTGGAGACAAATGTTGTTGTATCTAAGTTTGTTTTTACTTTGCCCTTCTTCCCCCCCCCCCCCCCCCCCCCCGACTGCGACCTTGGAGGGGTACGTAAGCGTTATAATACCAGCAATTAGTCATTCTGACTTGCTGAGTTCCTATGGCTTAAGATGAGTAATACTTGCACTTAGCATCTTCCCAATTAGTTTTTCCTGCACCAGTCATACACGTGACAGTGTAATTCGTTACAACTTGTTTTAGATCTTAGCTTCGTCGCCATCGTGGTCTTCGTCATCGTCGTTGTTGTTGTTGTTGTTGTTGTTGTTGATGCTGTTTTGACGTTAATGGTTTGCTATCTTTACGCACTGGCCTAAATAAAGATGAAACGTTTCAGCTGTAGGCCCAACCAGAAAGAATACAATGGTTTGTATTGAAGTCCAGCTATCTGTGTCGCTCCACATTAGGCTTGTTTAGCTAAACGCCTTCCCTTATTGAGCCCCAACTTGACTTCGCGAAGACTTCCAATTGCCAAAGGTTCTGTGTGATGTATTGAAGATCAAATGCATGGGTGCAACTCTGCCGGCTACTCGCCGGCAGCCGGTTTTTGGTTTCATCGGCTGCCGATATTTTTGTTCCAGGAGAGGGTTTTTTTGGCATTTTAAATACTAAAAAAGCTGGACCCCAACTTTTGCCGGTTTTTGGAATTTTCCAGGTTGCACCCGTGCAAATGTATTACAGGGTTGCATAATTATCGAGCACTTCCATTGATCGATTTCCCAGAATTATCCATTTTATTCTTAGTAACATCGGCTTTGGGAAAAGCCCAATGGGCGATGGTATCACCGCGCGTCGACTGAATGTAATGGTCGTTATAACGACTTCAAATTATAATTTACTTCTGGTTCAGCCTAAAGGGGCTTAGTTTTCAACTGAACTTCAAACTGTCCAGGTTTAGTATACTTTATCTCTGTATAATCAGTACTGTTGGACTTTACCTATCTCTCCCACTGAGTAGTAGCCGCCAATCACTTCTTTGTGGTGATCTTCGCTGATGTAAAAAGTGGTTCTAATTGGAATTCACAGCATACAGCTTTTATTTGTCAGTCTTCTGGAATGTGTGTGTATTGTAGTATTGTGCATCATGCCCTCAGCCCACCAAACCTCGTGGAACTTGACCCATTTTTTCTGTCTTCACACAACGAAAAATCTGGTCTGTTTCTTACTGAATAACAGAGGAGCGTTGTTGACCAACGGTACTTTACTTGACAGACTGTTAATTTACTTGACCTACTTACTTTCTCTGCCTTCACAAAAGAAGCAACTAGCTGCTCCGTTTTCTGCAGAACGAAGAATGCTGTGGGCAAACGGTTCTTTACTTTACCTACTTTACTTTACTTCTCTGCCCTAGCAACCTCAAACACTTGCTCAATTTTCCATGGAAGTTTGAAGACTATTACCTATTGCCACACGGTTCTTTACTTAACCAACCAATTTACCACTTGACCTACTTTTTAAGTCCAAAGGACTATTTTCAGGTTATTTTCTTCATCGAACAACAAAGGCCCAATGTTGACAAACGGTACTTTTCTCTTTTTACTATTTCTCCGTTTCTTTTTCTTGTCTTTTTTTCCCCCACAAGTGGTGCAAGCTTACATGAATGAACATCCAACCTACTTGTTTGTTGACGGCTCAGCAGCTTATGTGTAGGGGCTTTGTTCTCAGGCTATTCTCTCTCCCCTTGTTCAAAAGGAGGGAGCTTATTTTGCTAACCTACTGTGATAAGTGCCCGCTAATGGGTGGCGATGGTGTTTGCAGAGAAAAGGCTGGGGCGTGACACGGGGCGAGGGATGGTGTTGGGTGTTCGTGTTGTTGCCTCCTGGTCCCACTGACCCACAGTCTTTCAAGTCGTGTGCGCGTTGCACGAGCAAACAGTGCGCTGGGTCGTACGCTAATCTCCACGTCATGTCGGGTACTATGGGAGCTTGTTTTGTTTTGTTACGGGGCTAAAGCGGAAATGTCTCTGGGACGGGTTTTTTTCTTTTTGTGAATGAATGTTAGCCTCCGAAACATCATCACGGTAATATGAAAACGCCACGTGCGGAAACAAGAACGACTAACGCAAGCGTGACAAACGCAGCACGATTCAAAGCTAATTTCTCCTAGGACAATTGCACACACAAACAAACATAGACACACACTTAGACCCCCCCACACACACACACACATACACACACACACACACACACGTAGATACACCTTTTAAAAAGTTACCTGTTTCCATGCAAGAGCTGTTTTCTGGAGTACAGAGTCATATAGACAGACGGGGGGGGGGGGGGGGGGGAATGTCCGGTGGGCATTAATGTCCGGGGGGCAATTAGCCTGGTACCACGCAGCATATGCTGTCCCGGCCCATGCACGCTGAACGAAGCCATCAGCCGTCTTGGCCACAGAGATGTGTACACATCCAGTCTATATATATCTCAGTAAACAGGACACCCATTCTTACTCTACTTTTACTTTTTATCAGTATTCACGGGATGACTCGCTTGACATGCACAATAGTTGAAGAGAGAGAAGTATGTATAAAAAAAAAATGTATAAAAACCCACACACATACAAAAAACAAGTGAACAAAAAAGACAATAAACACGAAAAGGGAGATAATTCGAATACGTCCATGAAAAACTTGATGTGATGATGACCTCATGCTCAGCATGGGGCGCCCACTGATACTGATTTATGCCGCCCACTAGCTCTGTTTCGGTTCAAGTTCCCCTTTAACGATCATTACGTGAATACAGCTGAATATAATCTCAATCGGATGAAAGACACGAGGTTGAAACCTCAGGAGCTTGATCGTCTATATCGTTAAATTGTAATACCTTACTGTAACTAAGCGCTAAAAGGGCTCCCGTTTTATGAACCTGTACTGTTACACCAAACATCCAATGTTTTTTTGTTTTTTTCTTCTCATTATTCCAACGAGGGCTTGCTTCATGTGCAATACCTAGAGAAGAAGAAGAAAAAAAACATACAAACAAACAAAAATGAAAATAAACAAGAAAAGGAGTGTAACTCGAATACGTCTAATAAACGCTATAGAATTGATGTATGACTTTAGCATCAGGTGCCCACTGAAACTGACGTATGTCGCAAACACTGTTTCGGTTCAAGTTCGCGTTGACACCGAACAAAATAGACAACACAGAAAATAAACAAGAAAATGATAACTCGCGTATGCATCCACTTAACACGGAAGGTTTGATGAACGACCTTGGCGTCAGGCGCCCACTGATACTGCCGTGCGCTGCACATGTTTCGGTTGTAGTTCTTTGAACTAACACTGCAGGGACACTGCTGGATAATCTCAATCAAACAAGAAAAACGCAACGGAAACAACCGGGGGCCCATTAAATGTGTTAACTCTTGATGTATGGCAGTGTCAAGTTGTGATGAACGAGTTAAACCTCGTTAACACAAGATACCCTCCCACACTCAAATTGCACTTCCTTTAAAATCCTGCCTCCTGCTGGCATAGGCTGCATGTTAAACATTAAAGACAATGACATCAGGCATGGAAAAGGAGATGTAGGTATCAATTTCCACTCAGGCTCCTAGAATGCGGGAATAAAGAGGATGCATTTTGCTGGTCGTAGCCCGTCATTAATTTGATCCCCGTCAACGTACTGGCTCTTTGTTGTCCTGAACAAGCAGAAACAGAACATACGTAGACCGTTAAATATGTCGAAAGATGGGCTTGTATTCATCCCTGACGTCTAATCTTGTTTATTAGTTTTAAAACTGTTTTAAAACGTAGACGTTAAAAGGATTACTTCTTCAAAGGTTGTAATTTAGCAATACTTGAATGAGGAAAATTAACCTTCGTGGTTGAAAACGACGTTAAACACCAAATAAAGAAAGAAAGAATGAGGAAAATCATTTAAAGAAATAAATCAACTAATTGACGAATGCAAAGGGAGGGGAAGAGAACTTGACTTTGGCTGAATGTCAATAATTTCTTCAGGAAATGGAACATGAGCTCGCTAAAGTTCAACTTTACAATAAGAGCGAAGTCTGCACGAATGTAACAAAGAAACTGACTGCACGAATAAACGTTGAGGTGTATAGAATGACAAAGACAACAACGAAGGCCGAGTGGAAAGAAAAAGGAGCTGACTGCATGAATAAATCGCCTGGGGCATAAAGTGACAAAGACAACAACGAAGACTTAAAGACGGAAAAAAAGAAAGCAGCTTATTCAATTATTGCTTTTCACAGAAACATGATGAATGATGTTTACATACACGGTTGGGGCGTGTTTACAGGCCACATGCACTCACAGTTCCGACGATAAAAACTTTACAGTCGTCTGCACATTCATAGAGGAACCATTTAGAAGAAACTGAGATGGTTGCTGTAAAGATTACAAAGTGTCGTCTGCACTGCAGTTCAAGGTTTGTGTCCCTTGTCGGATGGGTTGCGAGAGGTGCATTGGGTTTGATTGATTACCGCCCTTGATTGTTCCGAGTGTCAATGGCTGTCTGGCTGAGGTTGGTTGCTCTCTCTCTCTCTCTCTCTCTCTCTCTCTCTCTCTCTCTCTCTCTCTCTCTCTCTCTCTCTCTCTCTCTCTCTCTCTCTCTATATATATATATATATATATATATATATATATATATGTGATAATTACAACTAGACAAAAACGACAGAATTTTACCTCAACTGGTCCCGATTTAATGATTGACGGCAATATAGTGGAAAAAGTCGACCATCACAAAGTTCTAGGTGTCCACATCGATAACAACCTGTCTTGGTCAACTCACATTGAACAACTTAGTAAATTAGTGTCAAAGAAAGTGTACCTCTTATCTAGAATTAAACACTTCCTTAATTGTCAAGCCAGGAAGTTATTTTTCACTGCTCATATTCAGTCTCTTATTGATTACGCATCCACTCTATGGGACTCTGCAAGTGATAATTCCCTAAAGCTACTCAGCAGATTACACAAAAGAGCGCTAAAAGTAGTATTACTCAAACAGACTACTCTCACCGACTCAGACTACATCAACATAGGGGTCCTACCTCTGAAGTCAAGAATGAATTACAACAAAGGAATAATGATGCATAAAATTATGACAGAAAATGCACCCGAAACCATTTGCTCAAAGTTCTCTTTGAAGAATTCGCACCACTTTATAAAACTAAACACTCCTCTTCCTAGGATAGACCTATTTAAATCAAGTCTTGTTTATTCAGGAAGCAGCCTCTGGAACGCTCTTCCGGACGCCCTGCGGCAATCCACCAACACAGATTCTTTTAGAACCAAATATTCTTTCCATTTAATGAACTCTATGAACAAATAAACTTGATTGGTATGTTTTCTTTGTATACAGTTGTTCATTATTGGAATTATGGTTTATTGTGACAAAATCACGAAGATTTGGCTCTGTAATACATTGTTTTGCTGAGCTAATGTATTGTTGGGTTACTTTCCGTTTATTTTCATTGCTTTACACCCAATTTTGAACACTACCTTATGATCTACAATGCTTCTACATAATGCGCTTCATGTACATAAACTTATATGTTCTACCATTAATGTTTTTATGTAACCTTTTTTTCCCTAGTCATAGTTATAGTAAAATAGTTTAGTCCCTCTTTAGGGCGAGGGCCAGATGCAAAAAAGCATATCTATGCTTATTCTTGTCACCCTCGAAAAATAAAGATTTGTCATTGTCATTTGTCATTGTCATTGTCTCTCTCTCTCTCTCTCTCTCTCTCTCTCTCTCTCTCTCTCTCTCTCTCTCTCTCTCTCTCTCTCTCCCTCTCTCCCTCTCTCTCCCTCTCTCTCTCTCCCTCTCTCTCCCTCTCTCCCTCTCTCCCTCTCTCTCTCTCTCTCTCTCTCTCTCCCTCTCTCGCTCTCTCTCCCTCTCTCTCCCTCTCTCCCTCTCTCGCTCTCTCTCCCTCTCTCTCTCTCTCTCTCTCTCTCTCTCTCTCTCTCTCTCTCTCTCTCTCTCTCTCTCTCTCTCTCTCTCTCTCTCTCTCTCTCTCTCGTGTGAGGTCTTGCGTCGATACAAGGCATGCAATGTATACTTCACATTTAAAGAAGCTGTGTCCCTGTTTTCGTGGCGCTCCGTCATTCACTACGAAAGTGTTGCTGTGCACTTTTCAAGTCAGACAGACTTCTGTGATGCTTGTTAATTACACCGGAGTTTTGTTACACCAGGGGAAAGGAGTCTGGTTTGTTTCTGTTGTTTTTAAATCTAACGACAGA
>NC_090245.1:30189519-30192019 GCF_037325665.1 Littorina saxatilis | reverse complement strand
CTCTTATCCAGACAGTGAAGTTGCAGGGTCATGTGATCTGGCAGAGGTCTGCAGATCGTCTATCAGACATCAGTGCCAGACTCCGGAACTCTTCACTTCCCTTCGCTGTCATGGCTGTCCATTCTCCTGCTAGAAAGCCGCCTAAATCTTGCCGTGAAGATTGCCCACCTGTTATCTCTTTGATAATTGCAATGTGCATTATGTCTAGTGCTTTTTTATTCTCACGGGAAGAAGACGAAGCTTCTTGGGGCGTAAGGAGCACTGCCTTTAGAAACTTGAATTTCAAATCTGTTTCCCGACGTGAGGGAGGAAAAGTAAAGAGTTAGATATGATCACATAACAGTGAAGTCATTGTGACAGTCAATGCCACGTTTACGAATTTCAAGAAATTGGAACTTCACTGTCATGGTTGCCCATCATCCTGCTAGGAAGCCGCCTTAATTTCGCACAAAGAAACAATAACTGACGCTTGTCTCAAAATGACACCTAGAACGCAGGGGCACGTTTGGTACTGCAGGGGCACGTTTGGTACTGCAGGGGCACGTTTGGTACTGCAGGGGCACGTTTGGCACTGCAGGGACCCTAGATCCGAAAATTAAAGGTCAAGTTCACGTAATCCAGTATGAATTTTGAATTATTGTGAAAGCTTTGTGCACAAAATCACAACCACAAAGTTCAGTCGGTATTTTCGTACCTGTGGTACAGAAAAAGGATCGGGTAAACGACCAGGAAAACAAAGCGGCAGTAGTACGTATCGTCTCATTTTACTATCAAGGACATCCACTCAAGACTATCGGAACCAACGGTTCCTGATGCGCTCCCCGTGTCAGATAAAACGGGTAACCTCCCTTCAGGCAGCAAAGGTTGCTGCCCTTGAACGAGAATCGTCCAGGGTGATGTCCCTTATCATCAGGGTTTAATCGACCAGGTACAGAAAACTAGGGCCAGAGACTTTTCAAGAGTACCTCTACATGCATGTTTTTTGTTGTTCCAGCGTCGCGGACGACGCTGGTATCTGCGGTCGGGAAGACTTTCCACGAATTTGCCACAGGGCGCCGCCATGTTTTCTGTGCTCGACTGCGAGCAGACCACAGGCACATTACACCCAAAATTCTTGTAGGCATACACAGACGCAACATAGCATATACAGACAATAACACCCACAACACTTCAACTGCATATGAAAGGAATAAAAATAAATCCGCAAATCAGTCGCGCACAATACACAAAACAAGGAGTACCAAAGCGGCGTGCAGAACTGACTCGGAGACTGAGAAGAAACATTTATCACACGATGTGGATAGCAAACATTAAAATAAAACAGATAAGTCAAGCAAAAAATAAACACAAATATCGAAAACACAATAAACAAAGGTAAAGAAAACAAAAAGAGATGCTTGCCGACAGTCAGTGTGTGTGTGCGTGGTTTGCCGTGTGCGTCAGCGGGGTGTGTGTGTGTGTGTGTGTGTGTGTGTGTGTGTGTGTGCGTGCGCGTGCATGCGTGCGTAGGCTACGTTCTTGCGTGTGTGCGTTCGAATGAGAAAGAAGAGAGAGAGAGGATTGAACAATGAGGTCACGTTCTCTGTCACATGAATACATATACACACACTGAAGGCTACTTCGGACACGAACACTTGCCAACAACTGTGGTTGGACATGCTTTTGAAATGTAATATTTTTTCGACATGATTTCTGGACATACGAATCCCGCTGTGTTGCCTACTGATGTTGCGAATGATGAAGGTTTTGAGTTGACTGACCTTGAGGAGGGATTGCATCAGGCGTTTATCGTCTCAAATTATATCCTTGCTACTTTTTAGGAGTTAACTATTGCCATTCATGGTAACTTGGATAGTCAATGTTTTTATTTGTTTGATTCCCATCAAAGAAACAGAAATGGTAACCATTCTTCAAATGGCGCTGCAGTTTTGATGTCATCAAGTTAATTCCTTTGCAGAATTGATTGATTTTCTCAAAAGCCATTATCAATGTGTTTATCAATTAACACCTGTTCATTTCTGTCCAACTGCAATGCAAACTCAATGTGGAGGAAACAAGGATTCATTACAAACAAGTCATCCCTGTACATCAACAGATTTATGTACCTCAATCAATACTGCTTGTATGAGTGACAGGAATCTAAAAGAAAAAACAACCAAACGCAAATGTACTACTACTTCTACGACTCGTTTGAATGTAAAACAGAAATGTAACACTATCTGTGAGAATGACGGTTCTACGACTCGTTTGAAGGACAGTATAGATCGAACCTTAACCCACAACTACGACAATTTGTGTCAGACTTTTTTGAACAGGAAAATATGCCTCTGTTCAACAGTAACCAAAACATGGAAGATGTTTTTGAAACTTTACAGAAATGTAACACTAGCCTATCTGTGACAATGTTGCTTTTGAATTGAACCCACATTTGTTGAACAGGAGAGAATGTTCCTGTTCAACAGTGCCCAAAACACTGAATCTGACGTTTTTGAATCTTTTC
>NC_090245.1:30164519-30187019 GCF_037325665.1 Littorina saxatilis | reverse complement strand
GATCGGAAGGTCGCAGGTTCGAATTCGGGCCGGGACGGACACGGGTCAACTTTATGTGCAGACCGACAGACGGAAGCCATGTCCCACCCCCGTGTCACCACAATGGCACGTAAAAGATCTTGGTCATTCTGCCATAAGTGCAGATGGCTGATACCACCTAAACACGCATACACTTGTGTATCTCGTCAATGGCCGTGAGGGCGTAAAACTCGAATCATATAACCGAAATATTTAGCATGCAGGACATAAAGCATTCTTTCTTTCCAACATCATCTGTGAACACTGGTTCTTGCTAACGAGGGTTTCTCAAAAGAAGATACATTTACAGACAACAACAATTCTTAGGAGAAAGGGATTTATAAGGAAGACATAGTCTCCCCAACAAAAATAATAAAGAGGTAAACTATCCAGGTCTTATGAATAGAAATACTAATGAAAATTGGGTATTATTACATATTCACATACGTGTCAGTCTGTATTTGAAAATCTAACAAATAATAGGGATTTTTCTTTTGTTGTTGTCGTTGTTTTGTTTTGTTTTTAAGAGAGAAAGTCTTGAAAAAAGGTAAATTAAAAGATATTTTGACAAAAAATCTGACAAAATAGGTTCTTAAAAGGATTAAAATCGTTGACTAAAGGAGGGGGTGGGGTGGGCTTAAAAGTAGAGTTCCACTGTGCGACTTGTTTCCAATGTGTATATATCTTCGCCGTCAGAGCACTGAAAAGGTCAAAGGCGGTACTAGCGCTCAGTGTGTATATCTTATCTTATTCCCCCTCCATCAGCGGTGGATATCGGTGGAAGTTTACAGTATTACATTGTTGATAGATTTTGGATATTGGGTGGAGAGGGGGGAGGGCGGGGGCGGGTGAGCAGCCACTTTTCAGCCGTGGGATGACATCATGCCTCGCATTCCTAGATCCGGAAATACGGAAATAGTGCATTTCCCCGAGATACCTGGAAGCGTTTTGATCCGACCCAACTGTGCTCGATTCAGAGCTCGTGCGATAATTTAAAATACTCTCTCTACCGGTTTCTGTTTTTGTGTCTGTCTCTCTGTCTCTGTGACTGTGTCTCTGTCTCTGTCTCTGTCTCTCTCTCTCTCTCTCTCTCTCTCTCTCTCTCTCTCTCTCTCTCTCTCTCTCTCTCTCTCTCTTCTCTCCTTCTCCTCCTCCTCCTACAATCCCCAGAACTGTTGGAGGATGGGAAACAAGTGTTGAAGACATGTAAAGCAGGCGGTGTATACCTGGAACCAATTGACCTTCGCTTACTCAGCATCGCGCAAGGTACACTCACCACCACCGCTTTGCCTGTCCCACCCCCTCCCTCCCTCCCTTCCTCCGCCCACCCCCGTGTCTTTGGTACACCTACCCACCGCCACGTCTTTTTTTCGAGTGTCTTTAGGCAAAACTCTTCCCCGTTCTACCAACTCTCCCCCTCCCCGCATCTGTCCACCTACCTCTAACGATCCACCCCTCTTTCTTCCCCTGCCTTCCACGAGTCATGTCTTTACCTGGGTGGTTTTTTTCAGAAAGAACCTCAAAACCTTTCCGTTCCTCTAAAATTCCTCCACCTTTCTCAACTTTTTGACTGTCTCCACGAACCAATCTACCCAGCACGTCCACACACCCCCCCCCCCCCCCACCCCACCCCCAACCATCCATCTCACCACCCTCCTCCCTTCCTCGCCAAAGCCATCTTTCTCACCTGTCTTTAAGAACCAACCTTATCTGTCCCCCGCATCTCCCGTCCCCAGTCGCCTCCCTCCCCACATCCAAAACAACTCACCTGTTTTGCATCACCACCCCCCCCCCCCTTCTCCCCAGCTTTCCATATTTACCTGCCTGCAGGCACACTTTCTGTGATATACATCGACGTTAGATGTGTGTAGCAGAACCATCAAAAGCCCTGGAATCGGGGGGATGAAAGGAGGGAGGAAGGAAAAGGAGGAGGGGCAACACTCGAAAATGGGATGGGAATAGTCACGGTGCAGGAAAGAAGAATGTGTGGGATGGGAGGGATAATGAGACAGAGAGTGCGAATAAGATACTCAGAGAAAGAGAGAGAGAGAGAGAGAGAGAGAGAGAGAGAGAGAGAGAGAGAGAGAGAGAGAGAGAGAGAGAGAGGAGAGAGAGAGAGAGAGAGAGAGAGAGAGAGAGAATGACAAATCTTTATGTTTCGAGGGTGACAAGCATAAGCATAGATATGCTTTTTTCCATCTGGCCCTCGCCCTAAAGAGGGACTAAACTATTTTACTATAACTATGACTAGGGGAGAAAAGAAAAAAAAAGAGAGAGAGAGAGAGAGAGAGATGATGATGGAACTTTATTTTTCAAGGAGAGAGAGAGAGAGAGAGAGAGAGAGAGAGGGGGGGGTGGAAAGAGAAAGGTAGGGGCGAGAGAGGGAAGTGAGAGAGACATAGACACAATAGACACAAAGCCAAATGACTGAGTCGGAAAAGACAGAGGGAGAGAGGGAAAGAGATGGCATTGAACGTTGACAGTCCCTCTTGGAGTTTAGGACTCACTTTGTTCACAACATTTAGAAAACAAATCCCCTTGTGTGTCTCTTGCTATAAGCATTTATCTGTCTTTTAGCGCATTTACAAGCTAGTGCATTTCTAAGTTTGGATACAAACAGAGTGCATTATTTTGAAAAAGGTAACTCTACGCCTGATTGTTCCTTTCCCTGCGGGACCCCATGACGTCATTACCATGCGGTGTCAAATGTTGTCATCGTAAACCAGTAATTTGTACGTCATCAACCCCTGTGATAAAAATGGTGCATTTCAATCGTCATTGTAATGCTAGCGTTTGAGTTCCTCGCTGTGCCAATAATTACTATTTTTTGTCAGTGCAGAAGGCAGAAGAACACTAAAACCTAAAAAAAATATATATAAAAAAATCCTTACTGGATCAGGAAGAGATTTCCGCACTTGATAGCCTCAATTACAGGGAAGGTGTCACCAGTCTCGAATTCTCCAGATCCCTGTTGCTTTTTCATTAGAGGGGCTTCCCTTAAATCTTTCCCATGCAGGGGTGATTCGTTGTGGGAGGAATTAAGAGGAATCCAGGGGATTTGCCCTGTTCCTCCTCCCCTAGTTAGTGCGGACAGATGCGAAATCGCCTGCAACGCTGTCTTCGTGTGTCTGCATTTGGGCCTTGTGATTAGTCCAGAATCCCAGGGATTTTAGGGTCGTTGGGAGCAGATTGCAAATTTGGGCATCAAAAGAACAGAATCTGTCGAGTGTGAATTGAGTGTCCTGGGTTCGGATAGCTAGTTATAATTCTGTGGCATTCCAGTCAATGAATGTCTTGATGGTGAATTTTGTATACGCGCAGGATTTTGCGAACAAAACGAGTAGCTTCTTCGATTGCAGTGAAGCGAATGTTTCCTTTTTAAGGTCGTGGAGAACAGATCGTTAATTTCGGGTATCAAAGGAACGAACCTGTTCACAGGTGAGCGCGAATAGGTATGTGAAGAACAGCTAGTTTTAATACTGTGGTGATCCAGTCAATGAATGTCTTGCCATTGGATTTGGATTTGAAGGGGTATTGCTGACATAAACGAGTCGCTTTTTCATTCATACTGATTGAACTAGGGGTACCATTACCTGATGACAAAGAACGAAGAAAAAATATAGCAAAGATGTGCGGCTGTCACATGAAATAGATGTGCATGATTATCTGACCCCCCCCCTCCCATCCCCCCACCGCAACACGGTGGCCTAGTGGTAAGGCGTCCGCCCAGTGAGCGGGAGGTCGTGGGTTCAGTTCGAACCCCGGCCGGGTCATACCTAAGACTTTAAAATTGGCAATCTAGTGGCTGCTCCGCCTGGCGTCTGGCATTATGGGGTTAGTGCTAGGACTAGTTGGTCCGGTGTCAGAATAATGTGACTGGGTGAGACATGAAGCCTGTGCTGCGACTTCTGTCTTGTGTGTGGCGCACGTTAAATGAGTCAAAAGCAGCACCGCCCTGATATCCCCCTTCGTGGTGGACTGGGCGTTAAGCAAACAAACAAACAAACCCATCCCCCCACTACATTAACCCCTACTCTCACCCAACTTCAAAGCGTCATCTTCAACCCCATATTTAAAAACAAGGAAAACAGAAATATCAGGTATTTTACCGGTTTTTATTTGAAATTACCGCGGAGGGGAGGGGGCGGGAGGGGGGGGGGCGAGAACGCGAACCGGTCAGTCGTGCCTGTGTTGGTGACACTTGACAGTCTTCCCGTATCAAACTTAAAGCTTCTATGTCACCACTCCTTAATTTGAATGGTTTTGGAGACAAAGTAGAACCGATTATGAGGGATGCCTTATTTCTGTCTATTGCAGGTAATATATACCGGTTTGCAAAACTTAGCGATCACAGATTTATTTATATTTATTTATACATGGAAGAAAACCAAAACAAATATCAAGGTCAATGATGACGTAAACGAATTATAATCACAAAAGAAAACAATTGTGGAAGTGTGTCACCACTTGAGACAGACGAAGAACACCCCCCCCCCCCCCCCCCCCACCCCCTTCACCAGCGGCTGCATTTGAATTTCACGCAATTGAAAAAAAAAGTCTTCCCGCATTTGGTGGTTTGAATTTCACGCATGTGAGCTTTTGAAAGTCACGCATGTGAGCTTTAGAAAATCACGCATGTAGTGTATGCGTTGGGGTGTGTGTACATGAGATAGAGTTGCTCGTGACCGATGATGAGTCTCAATTCACCTTGAAATAAGTGGAAACATTTAAGTTTTCTATTAGATGAGATGGTAAATTCTTCAAGAGGTGAATGAAGAATCATTCTGACACATGTCAGACGTATAAACTCCCACGGCTGAGAATTGCGGGATTTCCCCTGTTGGTTGATGTAATCGTGATGTTCGTCTCTTGCTGTGCCATGGCGAAATGAGCCGTGTAGGCTAGTTGAACTGAATTGTGATTTGTGAGTTGTGAGCGAACCGTCGTGACGTATAAACTCCCACGGATTTCCCATGTTGGTTGTTGGTATTCGTGTCTTGCTGAATTGTGATTTGTATTCACGCGTCTATACACGGGACTCACTCACAAACACACCGGTGCGAGGGGGATACGTGCATGCGTGTGCGTGAAATTCAAATGACAAGTAAGGAGAGATTTTAAAGTTGTGGTCTATTTATGACTTTCCGGGGCTACGAGGTTGAAAAATAGGGATACAATCATGTACAGAATTCTGTACAGCAAACGCTACCCGAAACACCACCTATACGGCGTGTATGACCTTGAGAGCTTTAGTCAACGCTTGAATTTTGCAGGGATAACATCCGATTTGCTCTCTCAAGACTGATCATATTTTATCTTCAAGAGAGATCAAGGGGAAAAAATGAACTCCCCGGCGCAGTTTCGAACTCTCGACCTCGAGACTTCGTGTCTCATGTCCTAACCACTAGGCTACTGCGCCAATTGAGAAAAAGAAGGAAAAACATTGATATGAATTCATGTTATGTTATTCTTGAAGCAGCATGATTTATATCTCTATCCGCCCATTGTTCAGAAGTGAATACATGTATAACTATTTCTTAGATGTCTGGTTTCAACTGCACAGAGCTTTGCGGAGAGATTCAATTACTGTTCTTGTCATTTTCTTGCATGTTGTAAATAGAGATATCGCAGCTATTTGCATGGCGCGAATGTCGTGTAGCATGACGGTGTAAACATGTACTGCGATTCTGTAAAACATGTTTGCAAATAAAGGCACATTTTAATGTCAATTTTTACGTTTTTGCAACGCATGAATAATAATTCAAGCGTAGAATGATATAAAATTATCTTCTTTTTTATCTTTGACAATACTAGTGAAGTGGCCTAGCGGTTAAGACATCGGCCCCGACATTGCGAGGCCCCGATTCCTTGAGTTCGAATCCCTGCCAAGCCGATTATTTTTTCTGCTCGATCCTTCTTGACAAATATGCTCAGCTCTGCGAGAGCAAACCGGATGTTACCACTGCAAAATTCAAGCGTTGACTGAAGCTCTCAAGGTCATACACGCCGTATATGTGGGGTTTCGGGTAGTGTTTGCTGTACAGAAATCTGTACATGATTTTGTACCTATTTTTCAACCTCGTAGCCCCGGAAAGTCATAAATAGACCACAGCTTTAACTGGAAACCTGCGTGAAATTCATGTGTTTAAGAAATGCGAGAAATTCATAGCGTAAAATTCAAAAGTGCGTGAAATTCAGTTGCACCGGTCACCGCCACCAGCACACCCCACCGCCACCACATACACACACAAGTCTGTCTCGTTCAAATCAGTCAAGACCAGGCCAGTCAAAGTTATATCGACGAAGACTTAAGGGTCTTGGGAAGGCGTTGGGCCTCCACATGACGCACGAGGTTTGACGTAAGCGATAAACTCTTCTTTCATATTGCATTCAAAGTGTTATTGTCTGATGAACTTGATAAGTGACGCAAATCGTGTGTGTGTGTGTGTGCGTGTGCGTGTGTGTGTGTGTGTGTGTGCATGTGTGTGTGTGTGTGTGTGTGTGTGTGTGCATGTGTGTGTGTGTGTGTGTGTGTGTGTGTGTGTGTGTGTGTGTGTGTGTGTGTGAGAGGAGGGAACGAGAGAAAAGAGAGAGTTCGTGTCTTTTTGTGTGTGTGCCTCTGTGTGTGGGGGAGTGCGTGAGTGTGTGTGCCTCTGGGTGCGTGCGTGTCTGTGTGTGTGTGTGTGGGGGGGGGGGTCCTTCTCTATCTGTGTGTGCCTTGTCTGTGAATTTCCATAAACGATTTTTATCGTGATTGACTGTAATCGCAGCAGGCGATCGCGCGGAAGAGCACGCCAGACTTCCGAAAAAGAGTTCCCAAAAAGAACCCCCCCACAAAAGCTTTTCAGCAAAGACCTCCGGCCTTGAAGGCGTGTTCTTTCATCCAGTTCATTCAGATGCGAAGTGAAAGCGAATACGCAGAGGTTCAGCTGTTTTCCGTATTCTTTTGATTGTGTATGCTGTCTATTCGGTTGTCGTCAATGATCTTTCTCTCCGACATGTCGTATGAGTCATCATGTCTTCTTAAAGGAACAAGACCTCATGTAAAATTGCCGCCGAAAAAAACCCACATTGTCTAGTCCTATGCATGCACTTCCGATGAATAACATACCTGCGAGAAAGTTTGCTGTTCAAAACCATTATCCTGTAGAGTTTGTCATTTGTGAAGAAAATTTCAAACAGATTTTACTGTGATCTTTGGGTTGTTCATTGTGTGTTTTTTTTTTTTTTTTTTTTTTTTTTGGGGGGGGGGTCATTTTGCACTGCGATGTACTCAAGACCATAGTCATCCGAATGCTTCAATGGTCCAGTCTGCACGAATGGAATGCCAAGATGATGAATCATTTCTGTCTTGTTTCCGATGTGCAGCGTTATTGGAGCAACTATTCTATCTTAGCGTGCCTAAAACTGTTAATCTTTCAGATACGGTTCAATTTTTGGATGGTCTGTGGACTTTGGACTTTTTGTGTCATGCTTCTGGAATGTTCTTTGACCTAGAAATAACAAATTAGTACTTGTGGTCAAAATGTCATACTGTATCAAATGACGGAGTACCGGTGAACACAGGAAACAGATAAAGCAAAGGTTGTGGGAATTGTGTCCCAGATAGGAGAGGGGGTTGACAGGTGGCAGACTTCTCTTTTAATTCCGTGTGTTACATGAAAGGCTGTCGTTTTTGCTGTTGGTGGGAATTGCGTGTCTGCGGGGAAGGAGGTGGCAGAACCTTCTTCTAAATCCTTGTCAAATTTTGACCTACTTTTCTAAAGTTGTCCTTGACTTAGCCCCATCTAAATACGGCACCATCTAAGATCATTCCTTTTGTATCGGATTTGACTGATAGTAGCAATCGCCACATTTGAACTTGTAACACAAGTATGACCTGGAATGGAGCATAAGTAGCACACGTGTTCGTTTCCCAGATTGTTAGTGTCACGCTAACCTTGTCGTAACAGCCTCCTCGGAATAAGTCGGACGCCACGTGTTCCTTTAAGATTGCTCATGTTCATAATTTTGTCATTACGATGTCAGCTAAAACTGACATAGCCTACTGATGGGGAGGATATGGTTTTGTCGTACGTGGGAGGAAGGGGTGGTGACGATTGATCTTCTCCTTTGTGTTTCTGCCATGTTTGAGCGTAACCAACGAAAAACCGACTTGACAAGATAAAAGCAATGGCTTTTCCCCGGGTGACATTTTACTTTGAAGTTCGTTGTCAAACTACCGTTTCTTCCTAACTATCCCACATCCCATTCTCACTAACGCAAACCCTCTCGGCATCGTAATTGCAAAATAATAAGGATAAACAGCCTGACCTGATATTAGTGGCAATTTTCATAAGCGAATACTTTTCCCTTTCTTTTCAAATGACATTTGGCACCTTTGAAATTGCTTGTGGTCAACTAGT
The DNA here is from genome assembly GCF_037325665.1 of Littorina saxatilis. Lineage (NCBI taxonomy): Eukaryota > Metazoa > Mollusca > Gastropoda > Littorinimorpha > Littorinidae > Littorina > Littorina saxatilis. Next base: position 30,178,596 of record NC_090245.1, on the reverse strand, counting down.
GACCCCAATATGTCAGTTTACAATCTAGGGTAAGGAGCTATTCGCGACTCAGGTGACATAGTTGTGGTCCAGTAAAATTTTCTCCTGTATTATTTTGACGTAGAAGGACCAATTTACGCTGACAGTAATGACCGTACGTCGTAGTGACCAGAATATCCTAGCTGGACCAATCTGGAATCTATATGATAAAAACTGGGCTTTAAGGTCTTGAGATTCAACCGTAGCTTGTCAGGGACAGGTCTAGGCAATAGCGCTCGTAATTTTGACTCGAACAGGCCTACTCCGATGTATAGTCTTCTTCTTCTTCTTCTTCTTCTTCTTCTTCTTCTTCTTCTTCTTCTTCTTCTTCTTCTTCGTTCATGGGCTGAAACTCCCACGTTCCCTCATGTTTTTGCACCAGTGGGTGTTTACGTGTATGACCGTTTTTACCCCGCCATTCAGGCAGCTGTATATTGCTGTGACCCATTGAACAACTAGTTTACCATGACACGGATTAATTTAAATGACTTAAATGACCAGTTACCATTCTCAAATTCCTACAGGACAATTCATACGTAAGCCTACAGTTATGATAATAGACTTTACCACTTCCAGAAGTCATGCTGGTCCCATGGTCAGAGAGCATCTCCCACGACACAGGCCTGTTTTGTCCTCTATTCTCAGTGTCTCGCGTAAAGATCTGACCTAAAATGACCGGTTTTTGGTTCCCAGACAACCTTCTTGTGCCGTGTCACAATTATAGTCTCGCTTTCCCGGCGTCGCGGCGTTAACTCAAACGAGACAGGTCAGATCACAGCCAGTGCTATATTTATCCTCATCTCTCATTTCCCCCTCATCTTCTGTGTCACCTCATTCTTCCGTAATACGATGATGACAGGCCGCTGCAGTCATACGTTTTCGTTTGTGTTCGTGTTCTCAGTAAAGAGGTTTAAATGGTGGTCCAAAGTACAGCCAACAAAATAGTCGTCAGAACCTAGGTCAGTTAGGACGCTCCAGCCCGACCAGCCTACCGGTAACGTGCAATTCAGTTAGGGCTGTGTTTGGAGAGTATTTTTAATGCCGGATTGTGCTTTTCCCAAAGGAAGTTTTAAGACCACTTCTTGAACGATTTCTTTTTCATTGAGAAGACCCGCAAAGGCCGTCTTTTTTGACAACTGAAGTCGATCGCATGATGGCAATTTAGTGATAGTGGGACCATGCAAAAGTTGCAAAATGACAGACATTTTCGTTCGCGTTTGGAGGCGTACATTTTAAACTTTCTAGTGTTGGCAGGGAGGTGTCGGTGACACGTTGTCCCGACTGACGCGGTAATGGTTTAAAGGGGACTCGATGATTGACGGTTCAAATCCACTCCCTGACCATTTGTGTCATATCGTGCCTGTGATGAAAACTCAGTTCCCACGTTTGAATTTTGGAGTCACGTTTCGTAACACACACACACACACACACACAAACACACGCACTATGTGTGTGGGTGGGGGGGGGGGCGAGAGAGAGAAAGACAGAGAGGAATAGAGAGAGAGAGATGAGAGAGAGAGAGGGGGGATAGAGAGAGAGAAAGAGAGGGGGAGATAGAGAAAGAGACAGACAGACAGAGAGACAGAGAGACAGAGAGAAAAGCAGAGAGAGAGAGAGAGAGAGAGAGAGAGAGAGAGAGAGAGAGAGGGAGAGAGAGGGGGAGAGAGAGGGGAGGGAGAGAGGGAGAAAGAGAGAGGGGGAGAGAGAGGAGAGAGAGAGGGGGAGAGAGAGAGAAAGAGAGAGAGAGAGAAAGAGGGGGAGAGAGAGAGATGAGAGAGAGAGAGAGGGATAGAGAGAGACATAAGAGAGAGAAAGAGAGAGAGGGATAGAAAGAGAGAGAGAAAGAGGGAAACAGAGAGAGAGAGAGACAGAGACAGAGAGAGAGACAGAGAGAGAGACAGAGAGAGAGAGAGAGGGATGCTGATGATTGTGATACTTCAAACGACTGTGTTAATCTCTGTGCTGTGGAAGCGGACTGCCTCGCATTGGCGGGGTTCCTTCTCATAGAATTCATGTGTTTTTTGAGAAAAAAAACGCATTTCGAGTCTACATTATCAGGAGGAGGAGGAGGAGGAGGAGGAGGAGGAGGAGGAGGAAGAAGAGGAGGAGGAGGAGAAAAAGACAACACTGGCAACTACGACGATTCGGACTTAGGCCAGTGTGTTATCTACTGTGCATTTGAACCAAACCCATGTGGGTGCACTGAATGCACGCACAAACTAAAACACAAGCAACACCCTTTCAAACTTCACAAAGTTGATACTGTTCTCTCTAGCCTTGTTTTATCCCCTAGCTTTCGCACACGTTTGGTTCATGAGCAGTTTGGGGGCGGCAGGCGTTAAAAGATCATCTTTCAGCGTCAAAACTCACTGGCCTGTTTTTACGCCAACATAATGCAGAGCCATTATCGGCGTTTTATTTGCAGATGACACAGGGGTAAAAATGCTTATCACCCACTTGTTTGGCAAATTGTCGCTTTTTTATCAGCAGCCAGTTATATGTCTTTTTTTGACAACTCGCGGTTTGGATTTTCACACAATGACCCTCCTATGTTTTGAAAACGCCAGGAAATGTTGGCCCAAACCGATGAAACTGCGGATGTGAGGGCATAGAGTAGGAGCCACTTTTTATTTTGATGTTCTCTGTGTGTGTGTGTATGTGTGTGTGTGTGTGTGTGTGTGTGTGTGTGTGTGTGTTGTATGTGTGCGTGTGTGTGCGTGTGTATGTGTGTGTGTGTGCGTGTGTGTGTCAGTGCGCGTGTAGCGCGGGTGCGTGTGTGTGTTTTCTTGTTTTTCTCCTTTTTTTCCCGCCTCTTACGTGATGGATTGTTTACGTTAGCGTGTACAGGCCAAAAAGATAAAAAAATGTTGTCGAAAATCAGAAATGTGATGCTGAAGGTGGTCGCTTGTTTAGCTGGGGCTCCAAGTGTGTGAAAAAGTGACGGTGTGAGGCGATAAACTCGGTAATTCTAAACATGCTGCAAGCCGAGTTATGGCACTTTCGAGCTGATGGGTTGGACATATCTGGAAGAAATCCTTTTAGAAGGTCTTCGGTTATCAGCCAGCCACGCTAGAAACGCATTCGTCTGTCGAGTTTGCTTTTTTTCTGTAATGCCCCGAAGGACTATTTTTCACGGCGGAGGAAAGTTAAAGTAACAAACGCCCACTGTGAACATTTCCTGTTGCTAAAGATGTAGATTAACGTCAAGCAAACAAATAAAAATGCGACATTATAAAAACGTTCACTTAAACAACCTGTGGGACTTTATATTCAGTAAAGATTCTGTAAACACTGACACATAGAAAAACTTGCTTTCCAATGACTAACTCCGATCGGTGGTGAATTAACCAGCACAATTCAAGTTCTCTCTGTCAATTTCACATTTGAGAAAAAGCGAATCGCCAGGTAAACTGAGGCGCCCAGGGTAGTCCACAATATTTTACACACGCTGTTGACATGCTCGTTTAAGGTTCGATGCTGGCTTTAGTGCATCATCATCAATGAATGTGCTTGCCAAGAGGCATTTGAGGACAATAAACAAATTTAATTTCTTTGTCGATGCTCCTGAAAGCTTTTAAAGCTGTTCAAGAGGTAACTTGGGGAACCGAGTAAATGATTAAATAACTGTAAGAAGACACATTGAGTTTTAAAATTAAAGGCTGCTTTGCAAACGCATATTGTGCCATCTTCTTTTGACTGTGGTCACGGTCAGTAAAACCCCCCATTCAAACATCGTCAAATATCTTGGGGAAAAAAGGTCCTTAAAATGATGGGTTTTTTTAAATGGAAGTACACTTACAGTTTAGGAACAGAACGTCTGATAAACAAGGTCTTAAAGGAGCAGGGGGGTCTGATATCTGGGGATCTTAAAGGGGCAGGGGGGGTGGGCAATGTAAAGAGAACGAGTATCTTTTGAGTGTCTCAAGGAACTATCGTAGATGTTCTGCTTGTGTCTTAGCAGCCTATTACCTCCGTGGATCATTGTCCCACATTGAGACACACTTCGTACGATTTACATGTATCTGCTGAAACAATTTTCGCAGGTGCATGAAACGTTCTATATTCTGTGATCAGTTAAACGCTACAAAACCTTCAACAGTCGATGCATATTGTGTAGTTTGTCACCACTTTCGTCTCTCTTAAGGAATGAGGTTTAGTTTTCTCGTCTTGGTAGAATCTCTCTCTCTCTCTCTCTCTCTCTCTCTCTCTCTCTCTCTCTCTCTCTCTCTCTCTCTCTCTCTCTCTCTCTCTCTCTCTCTCTCTCTCTCTCTCTCTCTCTCTCTCTCTCTCTCTCTCTCTCTCTCTCTCTCTCTCTCTTTTAACCCTAACAAATCATGCGTCTTTAATGCTAACAGCAAGTGACATAGGAAGCTTCGAAATATACAGGGGAGAAGAAACGCGTGCCGAGGTGATGTTGAGATAAAATCAAACACTTGATCTCTCCCTCCGGAGCGTCCTTTTCAACATACGGGCAATTGCTTTCAACATACGGGATCTACTGCCTTTGTCGCGAGCTAAGCCGTTTTCAATGGCGCCGATTACTTCGTGTTTGTCTGTTCATTCTTCTTCCATCAGTAATGTTTGTTCGTTCTTTATTCGCTTTCTGTCCTCTGTCAGTTTGTTTGTTTGTTTGTTTAACGCCCAGCCGACCATGAAGGGCCATATCAGGCAGGGGCGGATCAGTTTATTTAATGGGGGGGGGGGGGGGGGGTCCAAAAGTATATTGTGAAGATATGGGTGTGAAGGCGCAAAGCGCCGAGCCGACGGCGCAAAGCGCCTAGCTTGCTAGGTGGGTCCGGGGGCATGCCCCCCCGGATAACTGTGAAAAAAAAAGGATGCAAAATGGTGCAATCTGGTGCATTCTGAAGATGATCATTACCAGTTTCAGGCAGCAGATTTTGTCACTGATTAATACCCAAAAAATTAAAACTCAACCCCCCCCCAAAAAACAGAAACCCCCCCTCGTCCGCCCCTGTCAGGGCGGTGCTGCTTTGACATTTAACGTGCGCCACACACAAGACAGAAGTCGCAGCACAGGCTTCATGTCTCACCTAGTCACATTATTCTGACACCGGACCAACCAGTCCTAGCACTAACCCCATAATGCCAGACGCCAGGCGGAGCAGCCACTGGATTGCCAATTGTAAAGTCTTAGGTATGACCCGGCCGGGGTTCGAACCCACGACCTCCCGATCACGGGGCGGACGCCTTACCACTAGGCCAACCGTGCCGGTCTGTCCCTGTCGGTGCGCCGGGGGCCACTTTGTGACCTTACAGTAGGATTAGTCTCGGCTGGCATCAGGAGGTCTCGGCGAGGTGAAAGATGTCTGTGGTTGAGTGGTTACACTCCAAAGCCGGGTCGATCAAGTTTCTGTCTGTCACAATTACCTGTTTGATCAAATCTACCGCACTTTTACCAGACGGGTGTTCATCTCAGGAGACAATCTCTGGATTTGGTTTCCAGCAAAAACACGGGCCTGAAAACCGCAGAAGGAGTTACGGGGCATGCTAAAAGATCTGACAAGATCGGACTGGCAATTTACCCAGAAAGATTTCGCCCCAGACATCAGTCTCTGTTGGAATGCTTCATCAGCACTTCTGTGTCTTTATTCTTGCGTCTGGGATGATAGGAAAGATTGTAAGGGGAATTTAAACACTGGGGGTCAAATTTTTGGAACAGACAGGTTTTGTTTTTAGTTGGTGCCGTCACAAAGTAGCATCACTGACTTTGATTATTTGAAACCTTGGCTTCTCTCTCTCTCTCTCTCTCTCTCTCTCTCTCTCTCTCTCTCTCTCTCTCTCTCTCTCTCTCTCTCTCTCTCTCTCTCCCTCTCGCTCTCTCTCCCTCTCGCTCTCTCTCTTTATCTCTTACTCTCTCTTTCTTTATTTCTCTCTCTCTCGCTATATCTCTGTCTCATTCTCTGTCTCTCTCTGCGTTTTCTCCTTTGTCTGTCTGTCTGTCTTTCTCTCTCTCTTGTTAATTCTCTCTCTCTCACTCTCTCTCTCTCTCTCTCTCTTTCTCTCTCTCTCTCTCTCTCTCTCTCTCTCTCTCTCTCTCTCTCTCTCTCTCTCTCTCTCTCTCACTCCTTCAGAATCTGATTATAAAAATTTGCAAGTATTACTATTACCATTTCAAAAGAGATTAATGTATAATAAAGGTGTTATAATGCATAAAGTGATGTCAGGATATGCACCGGAGACATTACCGGAGACATTACGTGATAATTTTTTTTGGAACTATTACAGACTAAAAATCATCACACAGACTCCACGTATTGACCTTTTCAAAAACCGGCACGGTTGGCCTAGTGGTTAGGCGTCCGCCCCGTGATCGGGAGGTCGTGGGTTCGAACCCCGGCCGGGTCATATCTAAGACTTTAAAATTGGCAATCTAGTGGCTGCTCCGCCTGGCGTCTGGCATTATGGGGTCAGTGCTGGGACTGGTTGGTCCGGTGTCAGAATAATGTGACTGGGTGAGACATGAAGCCTGTGCTGCGACTTCTGTCTTGTGTGTAGCGCACGTTATATGTCAAAGCAGCACCGCCCTGATATGGCCCTTCGTGGTCGGCTGGGCGTTAAGCAAACAAACAAACAAACCTTTTCAAATCAAGCCTTCTTTATTCAGGTGCGGCAAAAACATAGACACATGAACATGTATAATACAGAAAATTGGAAGCCTTACCAATCCTTGCGAATGTCTAACAAATGGTTGCGAGTGCTTGCGAATGTGTTCCGATCATTGAGAATACATACGCATCAAAATCGCCGTTTAGTTGCAAGACGTTTGCAAGATATTCTTACTTTTTTTAAAACATTCGCAAGCAATTGCAGTCACTCGCAAGCATTCGTAAGGCTTTCGCAACATTCTTATGAATTGGGAATAAATGGTCAAAACATTCCTGAGAAATTCGTAATGAATTCGCAACCATTCGCAAGATGTTGGCAAAATGTGCACGAATAAAATCCTTACGAATGCTTGCGAGCGCTACGCATACCTTTACGATGATTACGAATAGTTTGCGAATACTTACGAGTACGTTGCGAAACATTCAGAATATGACTTCCTTGCGAATATTAGGAGCATGTTGCTAATGTTCGCAAAAAGAGACGAATGGTAACGAATGGTTAAGAACATTTACGAATGTCTTGCGACCATGTCCCGATCATTACGAGTTATTGGCGAATTCTATTCGCAAGGGCAATTCGCCAGAGTGTAAAAGCAACATTACGAACAATGCGAATTGCATACTCGTTTTATTCGTAAAATGTTTGCAAGCACTCGCAACACTCGCAAGGCCACTCGCAACGTTCGTAATATATCCGTATATATGGATTCGTATACAATCGCAATGATCGGTAGACATTCGCAAGCAGTCACAACCATTCGTATGACATTCGCAAGGATTCGTAAGCCTTCGATTTTTCTCTGTTTTTTTCCTGTCCATTCGTCTCTTTTTGGGCTGAATACAACATTTTCATATTCGTAAGGATATTCGGCACAGTGTAAGACAGGCTTAATGCATATTGAAATGTCTTTTTAATTGTTTGACATGTGAATTATGTCAATTGTATTGCAGTTAACTTAACTTCTATTTCTTATTGTTATTAATCGAGTTACCCTCAATGAGCGAGGTCCGGATGAAAAAAAGCATGTAGGCCTATACATTGGTTATTCTGTTACCTTCGAAAAATAAAATTCAATCAATCTCTCTATCTCTCGGTCACGCTGTCTCTCTGTCTGTCTCTCTCTCGGTCACGCTGTCTCTCTGTCTGTCTCTCTGTCTGTCGATCTCTCTCTCTCTCTCTCTCTCTCTATCTATCTATCTAGCTAGCTATGTCGATCTATCTACCTGTCTATCTATATATCTTTCTCTTTTTTTCTGTCAATCTGACTTTCTTTTCTTTTCTTCTTCTTTTTTTAGGGGGGTGTCTCGAGAAAAAGCCACAACGAGACATCTGACTTAATCCATTAGCAGACGAGAAACAAGGGCGTGGAATCCTTAATAAGCACAACAGTCTCATGAACCGACAGCAACGATGCGGCTGAACAATATCTCACACACTTCCTTTGGTATTTTACAAATACATTTTATCATATATACTCTCTGTGCGTGCCAATATAGAGCCTGACCCTAAATAGGCAAAAAGGTAACACCTCTCTCTCTCTTTAAATTAGACCCCCATCGAAGTTTACTTTGCAAGCAACCGGCACGGTTGGCCTAGTGGTTAGGCGTCCTAAGACTTTAAAATTGGCAATCTAGTGGCTGCTCCGCCTGGCGTCTGGCATTATGGGGTTAGTGCTAGGACTGGTTGGTCCGGTGTCAGAATAATGTGAATGGGTTAGACATGAAGCCTGTGCTGCGACTTCTGTCTTGTGTGTGGCGCACGTTATATGTCAAAGCAGCACCGCCCTAATTTGGCCCTTCGTGGTCGGCTGGGCGTTAAGCAAACAAACAAACAAACTTTGCAAGCAGTGTCGCGGCTGTCGAAACACTCGGGGAAATGAAGTTGGCAAGAGATTGAGAAAGCAGTCATGTATATATATACCTGAGGCGTTTTTATGGGCAAGATCTAATCAACACTGTGGGCTGAGAAGGCAATTTGACTTGTGCGTGACTGTCTGTTGATATCTGGATCTTTATGAGCTGAAAAGGACGTGTGAGAATGCGTGAGGTTTTTGCTGATCTCTCTCTCTCTCTCTCTCTCTCTCTCTCTCTCTCTCTCTCTCTCTCTCTCTCTCTCTCTCTCTCTCTCTCTCTCTCTCTCTCTCTCTCTCTCTCTCTCTCTCCCCCCCCTCTCCCCTCCCTCTCTCTCTCTCTCTCTCTCTCTCTCTCTCTCTCTCTCTCTCTCTCTCTCTCTCTCGCTCGCTCTCTCTGGGGCGGGGACGTAGGTCAGTTGGTAGCGCGCTGGCTTTGTAACCAGTTGGTCGCTATCAGCGTGGGTTCGATCCCCACGTTCGGCGAGAGATTTATTTCTCGGAGTCAACTTTGTGCAGACTCTCTTCGGTGTCCGAACACCCCCGTGTGCACACATGCGCACGAAAAAGATCCCACGTTCACAGCGAAAGTCTCAGGGCTTGGAAAACACGAAGACACGCATGCATCATCTCTCGTCTCCAATTATCATGATCGTATTTCGATACTTTGACGAGACAAACCCAATGCTGGTGTGTCGAAGAAGACAGCCACAGCGGGCTTGTTCGAATCAAAGTATCACACCATATCTTCAACGTATTACCAATACCTGTCCCAATATAAGACCAGTTGGTCAAAGAGGACGTTAAACCCCAATAGTCAGTCAGTCGCTCTCTCTCCCTCTCGCTCTCTCTCTCTCTCTCCCTCTCCCCCTCTCTCTCTTTTTCTCTCTCTCTCTCTGTCTCTCTCTCTCTCTCTCTCTCTCGCTCGCTCTCTCTCTCTCTCCCTCCTTGCCTCGAGGCATCACAATATTGTCATACAGGCTGGCCACAGAAGGCCACACTTGACAGTCACATTTGCATGACAAAGCCATCTTCAGGTCAACGTCGGACATCTGACCACTTATCTGATCGGGCCACGCGGGCAGCAGCCTTGGGAAGGGGAGAAGGAGAAGGCGTTCGGAGAATAGGTAGAGAGGGAGGAGGGGGCGGGGTTATAGGTAAGAAAAAGGTCATGTGTCATCTAAGGTCTTGCGCGGGTCAGAACCAATACCGAAAACAGTCCATCTTGACGACACGCTGTTCACGATAGCATGAGCTCCTTGTTTGTGCCCCCCCTCCCCCCCCCCCCCACCTCCCTCCCTTTCAACCCTCTTCCCACCAACCCCACGCCCACCACACACACATCTCCCTACCCACCCTCCGACCACCTGCCGTGTCTTGGCCAGCCTGAAGACTGTTATTATTTTATTTTATTTTTGTTTTAAAGTATAAGTCTTTCACTTACCATTACTCTTACTAACGGAAATTTAGTTTAATCAGCCAAGACGTTGCATGAAAAAAAGAACAAGTACAACATTTAACCCCAAATCTCCCCCGAAAGCGACGTACGTATGGCTTCCTAATTATCGGGTTAAAAACGGACATACACGTAAAAAAAACTAAAAAAAACACTCGCGCAAAAAACACGAGTGAACGTGGGAGTTTGAGCCTAAGAACGCAGAAGAAGAAGAAGAAGAAGAAGAAGGAGAAGAAACCCCAAAGTTTACCTACCAATGGATGACTCTGAGTGGCGATTTTGTACTGTACCACCACCGACCGACACAGCCTTTTTCACTGCCCCACACACCCGACAGCAGCTAGTATCAACCGAAATCCTCAGGATTAGCAGCAGAGTAAGCAAGCCCCGCTGAACAAACAACTGTACGCACACGACAAAATCCCGGGAAGAAGGGTTTAAACAAGGAAAGAAAGATGGGGAAAGTAAACGAACAGAATAGTGTGGGCGGTGCACACGGGATGCTGTTAAAAAGACAGATCTGCTGTCACCTTGACCCTGACTCCCGTTTCGTCTTTAGGGGCGGGGTGCACGTGTGCGCTCCGTATTGTTGTTGAACGCCTTCCTGTCACTGTGCGTGACACACTCACATCGCTTTCCAGTACAGACGATCAGTTTCACAAAGTTCATTGGATTTTTAAGGCGATAAGCACCATTTTGTTATGCTTTAGTTTCCGTCGGTTTCAAATGTTCTGTGTAAGCATCTGTTTATCTGATCTTCTTCTTCTTGGCGTTCGCAGAGTTTCATTTGCGTAAGTGCGTGTACCCGTGGTTTGTTAGAATGCGCCGTGCGGCCCGGGTCCTCCGTCTTCAGCATTCGGGGTTTTCTGTCGGGGTTACCTCACCCTTAGCTCATGGCCCGTACGTCCTACCCTGAGAGCACAGGGGGGAGGATTTGCCGGGATCCCACCCGGAGCCAGTTTGGTCCGCGGCCGCAAGCGGCTGATCTCCATATCTGAAGACCGTTCCCCTATCCGCCACCCGGGGACGCGCTGGGTTGGGGGTGGTCGCCCCACTGAAAATCCCACACTGGGTTAAGAAAGATCAGCCTGTCCCAGGTTTATCTGATGAGCTCCAAAATTATTGTTTTTGGACGCCCTCGTGTCACTGTGCGCGACACACTCATATTGCTACCCAGTGCGACGGGCGCAGTGGCGTTGTGGTAAGACGTCGGCCTCCTAATCGGGAGGTCGTGAGTTCGAATCCCGGTCGCTGCCGCCTGGTGGGTTAAGAGTGGAGATTTTTCCGATCTCCCAGGTCAACTTATGTGCAGATCTGCTAGTGACTTAACCCCCTTCGTGTGTACACGCAAGCACAAGACCAAATGCGCACGGAAAAGATCCTGTAATCCATGTCAGAGTTTGGTGGGTTATAGAAACACGAAAATACCCAGCATGCTTCCTCCGAAAGCGGCGTATGGCTGCCTAAATGGCGGGGTAAAAACGGTCATACATGTAAAATTCCACTCGTGCAAAAACATGAGTGAACGTGGGAGTTTCAGTCCACGAACGCAGAAGAAGAAGAAGAAGAAGCTACCCAGTGCAAACAATCAGTTTCACAATTTTGTATCAAGTTCATTGGATTTTTAAGATGATAAGGGCCATCTTGTTATGCTTCAGCAAACGACCGATTTCACAATGTTCATTGGATTGTTAACGTCAATTATTAAGCACCGTTTTGTTATGCTTTAACAGACGACCGATTCCAAGGTTTGTACATGGGATGAGAGCATCTTTCCACTATGACACATACTAAAACTCAGAAGCATGATTGATTCCTGTGTACACTTATCTTGTGTAAAGGCCTGGGCAGATCTGTAATGATTTACACGATTGTTTACACGAAAAGAAAATCTATATCTTGAAGTACTGCTTCTCAAAATGTATGTTATTGCTAATACACAAAGTCTTACTTTATCCATTGTTGTGTTTCAAACTTCGCTTTTGTGTGAGTCGTAATGTTCAACCATTAAACATGTTGCAGTGAGACTTTCAAAGCAAATAATTTTATATGAATCCATATCAGGTTTACATCAACTCTTTGTCAATCGCCCAAGGCCGCATACATATGCGTATGTAGTGTTCATTTCCCGTTTCGATGGAACAGAAAGGGTGAAACTTAGAAAAGGACATACAAGCAATATTTGCAGCCTTGCAACTTACGTCATTTCACAAACATCCTAAGTGATATGGAATAGATTTCACAGACTCGGTTTATATTTAAGGACTGTGCTTTAGGGCGCAACAATTTTCCATTTCCGCTTGATATTTACAATCTCTGGATGCATGGCCTTGTGGAAACGTTGCGTCAACACGTATGCTGAAACTTTCCGAGGGCAAAGATAATATATTCGGCTGTCTTCAAGCACTCGCTCAGAATTGCTTCGCGAGTCAATTTGAAACATGTCACAGAAAAAAACTTCCTCTCCTTAAATTTGTGTGACAGCGTATCGCGTATTTTAGCATGTACTCGACTTCTGCTGATATTTTTCTAACAAATATTTAGGTCTTTTAAAGAGTCTTGTCTCTTGTTTCAGCTTTTCGTTCTGCCTGTTTTACATGTTCTGTGTCATGCCACCCACGGTTTTACATGCTAAAGTCAATGTTATCTTTTACTGGTTCAACCCATTCGCTCTCTCTCTCTCTCTCTCTCTCTCTCTCTCTCTCTCTCTCTCTCTCTCTCTCTCTCTCTCTCTCTCTCTCTCTCTCTCTCTCTCTCTCTCTCTCTGTTTTTTTTTCTTCTAGATCTCTCACTGTCTCTCTCTCTCTCTCTGTTTCTCTCTCTGTGTCTCCCTGTTCCTGTCTCTGTTTCTCTCTCTCTCTCTCTCTCTCTCTCTCTCTCTCTCTCTCTCTCTCTCTCTCTCTCTCTCTCTCTCTCTCTCTCTCTCTCTCTCTCTCTCTCTCTCTGTTTTTTTTCTTCTAGATCTCTTACTGTGTCTCTCCCTGTTCCTGTCTCTGTCTCTCTCTGTCTCTCTCTGTCTCTCTCTGTCTCTGTCTCTCTCTCTCTCTCTCTCTCTCTCTCTCTCTCTCTCTCAGCACCCGCCCAGAACGTTCATAAAAAAGCAAATACGAGAGAGGAAAAGAGACAGGCAGCATGCAATGACCAACCTCACCTGCCTTAATTGGACAGGTAGGGGTCAGGTAACACACCTTGACATTATTTGTCCTGACACTCTGGGCTGTGGGAGAATCCTATTTACGCTCAGGTATGCAAGGCGATTTTTACACCTTGCTCCCACCTTCCACTACCCCCGCCCCTCCCCCTTTCCTGTTTCCTAGTGGTCCTAGAAAGCCGCACTATCTACACGCATCGACTGAAAATATTAGAGGGAGTATTGCCAGATCTGCTTCGGAAATAATCCTGGTACTTTGTATGGTATTAATATTGCTGTACCGTGATTACGAAACACTAAGTGTCATCATATTTAATTGATTTTTTTTTTTTTTTTTTTTTTTTTTTTTTTAGAGATTTGGTTGTAGGAAGTAAATGCGGAGACACTATCATTACAGTTGAGGCGAGGTCCCTCCGACGAGCGGACACCTCCTAACAAAGGACCGTGTATATTTTGTCGGAGAATCTGACTGACTTACACCTGTCACGACAGGGACAGGGTCTCTTTTAGATTGCCCCAAGGGGTTACTCTCCGCACAGGTACCACTATACCGGCACGGTTGGTCTAGTGGTAAGGCGTCCGCCCCGTGATCGGGAGGTCGTGGGTTCGAACCCCGGCCGGGTCATACCTAAGACTTTACAATTGGCAATCTAGTGGCTGCTCCGCCTGGCGTCTGGCATTATGGGGTTAGTGCTGGGACTGGTTGGTCCGGTGTCAGAATAATGTGACTGGGTGAGACATGAAGCCTGTGCTGCGACTTCTGTCTTGTGTGTGGCGCACGTTAAATGCCAAAGCAGCACCGCCCTGATATGGCCCTTCGTGGTCGGCTGGGCGTTAAGCAAACAAACAAACAAACAAACAAACAAAGGTACCACTATGCAGCCTCAGTGGAATCCAAAGCACCCTTCGTACATTCTCAGGCTATTGGGGATTTGTTGCATTCTGTTGCTGGGACAAGTAAAAACTACAACCAAAG
>NC_090245.1:30009519-30157019 GCF_037325665.1 Littorina saxatilis | reverse complement strand
ATAGTTAGCACAGATAGCAGAAAGCAGTAGACGAAATTGGTCAATTGCGCATATCAAAGAAATGGGGTAGATGCCGACATAAAGACGCCAACGTGTTTGGCGCGTGAAGCCTTGGCTTGGACAGAACATTGGTTAATATTGCTGTCGTGTGCACTTTTTGAAACGCCGATCTGAGGGGATTTTGCGTGACAACGGCTATTGGGTTATTTCAGTTCACGTACCTTTTAAATAGACTTGTTGCACATATTAGTTAACTCTGATTTTGATATTTGAACCATTTCCTAGTTGGCCTACAACTTACAAGCACAGCACCAAACTCAGTATCTGTCTTTCTGTCTGTCCCTCTTTTTCTTGTTCTTTCTGGCATTCTTTCTTTTGATTTCAGCCTTGTTGTTGTTGTTGTTGTTGTTGTTGTTGTTGTTGTTGTTGTTGTTGTTGTTGTTGTTGTTGTTGTTGTTGTTGTTGTTGTTGTTGCTGCTGTAGTTGTAAATGTTGTCATATCATGGATGTTGACCGTTAAGCTGTTAATAAGAAAATGTTACATTTGTCCAGGTGCTGAGGGGGCACGGGACAGTGCGGGGGACAGCCAAGGATACGTCACAGTCCACTGGTCAGTACAATCATCTGCTTGCTTGTCTAAGTGTCATTCTGGCTGTGTAACTCTCTCTCTCTCTCTCTCTCTCTCTCTCTCTCTCTCTCTCTCTCTCTCTCTCTCTCTTCTTCTTCTTCTTCTTCTCTCTCTCTCTCTCTCTCTCTCTTTCTCTCTTTCTCTGTCTCTCTCTCTCTCTTCTTCTCTCTCTCTCTCTTTCTCTCTTTCTCTCTCTCTCTCTCTCTCTTTCTCTCTCTCTCTCTCTCTCTCTCTCTCTTCTTCTCTCCCTCTCTCTCTCTCTCTCTCTCTCTTTCTCTCTCTCTCTCTGTCTCTTTCTCTCTCTCTCTCTCCTCTTCTCTCCCTCTCTCTCTCTTTCTCTCTTTCTCTGTCTCTCTCTCTCTTTCTCTCTCTCTCTCTCTCTCTCTCTCTCTCTCTCTCTCTCTCTCTCTCTCTCTCTTTTTCTCTCTGTACCTCATGACCTTTGTAGCATAAGGCGATCGCTACAAATCACCTCTGCCTTCTCTTAAAACAATGGAGACAGCATAAACACAGGAAACACGAAGAGGTACTCAGCGCGAAAGAAGGAACGAACCAAGAGATAAATAAAGTGTAGAAAACCTTGGTCGTTACATTGTTGACATACGGCCACGACCCTACAGTTGTGTGCTCTATGTCTTACTGCTCTCTGTTTTGTTACTTTGGTTGAGTTTGGGTCATCTGTTTGTTGTTGCTGATTTTAGTGACGTTCTTGTTGTTGCTGGTTTTAGTGGTGTTATTGTTGTTGCTGGTTTTAGTGGTGTTATTGTTGTTGCTGGTTTTAGTGGTGTTATTGTTGTTGCAGGTTTTAGTGACGTTATTGTTGTTGCTGGTTTTAGTGGTGTTATTGTTGTTGCTGGTTTTAGTGACGTTATTGTTGTTGCTGGTTTTAGTGGTGTTATTGTTGTTGCTGGTTTTAGTGACGTTATTGTTGTTGCTGGTTTTAGTGACGTTATTGTTGTTGCTGGTTTTAGTGACGTTATTGTTGTTGCTGGTTTTAGTGACGTTATTGTTGTTGCTGGTTTTAGTGACGTTATTGTTGTTGCTGGTTTTAGTGACGTTGTTGTTGTTGCTGGTTTTAGTGACGTTATTGTTGTTGTAGATGTTTCTTTTTCTTTAAATGTGGTGGTGATGCCGGGTTTGTTCTTCCTGTTGCTTCTTGGTACTGTAGTAAAGAACACCACGTTCTTTTCTAGATCAAACGTTTTATTCTTCTGTGGCCCCCCTCCTCGCCCTATTCTTTTTTTCTTTATTTTTTTTTCTTGGAGATTTCACTTATGGTTTTTTTGTTCTGGGGTGTTGTTGCTGTTGTCTTCTTGTGTTCGTTTGTTTGTTTGTTTGTTTGTTTGTTGTTGTTGTTGTCTTCTTGTTTTTTCTTCTTCTGTTTTTATTTCGTTTTGGGGGGGATGTACTACTTTCGGAACACTAAAACAAAAACACACAAAACGCGCGCACACGCACACACTTCTTTGCTTCCTCATTCAAGTTTCTTTTTTGTCATCTGTTCCTAGCCCCTCTTCCTGTCTTTCATGGCACTTACTTCTTTCACCATCCTCTCGCACTCTCTCTACTTCTTCACTGTCTCTACTTCTTCACTCTCTCTACTTCTTCACTCTCTCTACTTCTTCACTCTCTCTATTTCTTTAGTGGCACTGATCGATTTCCGCTGTATTGGCTGCGGGTATCCAGACCTAAATTTAAATGCTGTCAGAGGATTATGGCATTTGCTTGTGCTTATTCTGGCATCTCGTGTTCAAAAACATGGGCACAGACACTGAACGGAAACGAAGGAGAGTCAGTGAAAACACCAAAATACCATCAAAAGTTCAACAGCCATGTTGTGACGCAAGGGACCCAAAACACAGAGTTCAACTTCTGGTTTTCAAGGATGAATGTTGGGAGTGTTGGCATGAACGATGACTTCACGAAGGAGCCGAGTTGTTTGAGGATTCTCGTGTGACTGGAGAAGCGTTAATTTGTTTGTTTGTTTGTTTGTTTGTTTGTTTGTGGTAAAAATATATATATATATACAGTGTGCGTTGTGACGATCGTCACGTGAGGACATCGCGAGGTTTATGTTTATGGAACGTTTAAATATAGACAAAGCAAACTTTCACAAGAAAAGAACCTGGACCTAAAATTTTCATAAAAAGGAGAAAGGGCGAGGAGTGAATCAGCTGACCGTGCCAAATACTCAAAACAGCGAAAGACAGGTAGAGCAAGGTCGAGAGATAACATACCTTTAATACAAGATTAAATCCATAAAGCAATCAGAGAGCGGGAAAAAACACCACAAGAGATAACAGAGCTTTGCTATAGGAGTAAATCTATAATCAAATCAGAGGGGGAGGAAGCAATCAGAGAGCGGGAAAAAACACCACAAGAGATAACAGAGCTTTGCTATAGGAGTAAATCTATAATCAAATCAGAGGGGGAGGGGGGGGGGCAGAGAGACAACGTAGCTTTAATACAGGAGTAAATCCAAAATGAAATCAGAGAGAAAACCCGACTCAAGTTGGCCAGGAAAATACAGAAGGATGGTGGGGGGGGGGGGGGGGAGGTCACAAAGACGGTGTCAGTTACGGTAAGACGGGGAAAACTAAGGCCACAGACATATCAACAGACACATTAGCTTTTCAATCTAAGCCATTGAGACAGGAAGCAATCACCCCTTCAAGTACGATAAACAATTTAATGTGCATTTTGCAGCGATGGGTGGGCTACACATTCCCTCCCTTGCAACATGACATAACGAGCGTAATGCGTGTTAGCACACTGGTAGGTAACGATGCCACTGCCGTCTTAACAACTCCAAGGTGATTGGCAGGATGATTCATTTTGTATTTAAATGGTTTTCTGTGTGCGTTTAATGTCGAGAGCGGGGAGTGTTTTATCGACGATGAAAGGATAGGTGAGTGCGTGAGAATGAACCTATCTATAGACATGCGCGAACCTGCGCACGTGCAAAAGGTCACACTCTAAATTGAAGTGTTCCACTTTTGAACAATCTTTTTGTAACCAGTTTAGAACACAGTGTGAAGTATGACATACATATACTTGCAAAAGTAGAATACATGGTAATCACTACTGTGCTACTTTAGCTAGTAGAATTATGTACTATGTCACAATGTGTTCAAAACTGGTTAAAAAAAAAGGGTGTTCAGAAGTGGAACACATCCCTTTAGAGAGCATTCATTGCATAATGTATTATTCCCTTCCTCCCAATGAAAGTTCAGCAGCAACAAGAGCCGCGCTACTCAGATGTGTGCTATCAGCCACCCACACTTTTGACAGCGTGACTGAAATCGTTTACGTGCCACGGCGGTGCCACAGGTCACATGGATACCGTCTCTGAATTACCACATAAACTTGACCCGAGTCCTTTCTGGCATGGATTCGAACCCCGATACAAACGCCGAAGGGATAACATGGGCTAGTCGGCAGCCAAAGTTATGAAAGTGAGGAAATCAAATGCATTCTCGATCTTCCAAAGAAGTCCAGGTTGAGCCGCTCAGCTGGAGTTTTGACCTCAAAGTAGCTAAACATTAAAGTGCAATAGTACCTTATTAAGCATCCCTTTGCTTCTAGCTTCGTCCAAACGACAACCATTATCCGACTCCAACTTGCACGCGATTATCTTGTCTGTTCTACTGAAAGTCAAATCTGAGCACACTGTTTTTGAAAATTAGGACAAGAAGAAACTCCTATTCAAACTGAAGAATCATCGGATCTGAACCAGTAACCATTTCTAGTTCAAAAACTGAGCGATGTCTACGTAAGTGCATCTTGGTTTACCAATTCAACGAAATAAAGTTGCCTGAAATCACAAACTTCACTTCTTTGGACTAGCAACTTTACGTTGCGGAGAAAATGTCAAAAGTGTTCAAGCAAAAGATCCAAGCTTTTCATTCAATCATTTCTTTTGGGTCCTGGGAGTTACAATTACTCCGATTTCATTCATTTTCCAAAGACCCCTCGCGAGCAAACCACCTAAGCGAGTTTTTGGTGCTGTGTTTTCATATCCTCGCTGAAAACATCGCTTTCTGAGTCAGCAACACATTCACTTTTATCATCCAAACCCTCGTACTCTCAACGTAGCCTTTTTTTCTAAAGAGCGGACCGCACAGAAACCAAAGACTGGCCAACAGAAAACCGTATGCAGTCAATGTAAGGCTATGTAATAATTGTGATCCTCGATGAAAAAGCCATTATGGGGGCTCAATCCCGCCACGCTGACAAGCTATTAGGTGTCGCATCGCAAGACGGCGGAGACTCCATGGGGAGCTCCAGACAGCAAACAATGGTGGGGTTGGAGACGATTCGTTCCGGACCTTATGAACCACCTCCGTGATAAAGACGAAGACATACACGCAAACACAGACAGAGTTGTAAGCATGAGTAAGAAAGCATCTGTATATTAACACGCTTGGTTAAGCCCTCGATTTTCACACATCTAAAGGCGAATACATGAATGTACATAACCCACGCCCACACACGCACACGCCTACACGCGTACGTCCGCACCACGGATATGCGTGTATACACTCTGCCGCACATACGCGCACGCGCATACACAAGAACATATGCACGAATAGACACAACCCCATACACACATGTACGCGCGCGAGCTCGCGCGCGTACACACCAAACACCACACACACACACATACACACACACATACACACACACACACACTATCACACACAAGCGCACTCACACATACACCATTCATACAATTCTGGGAGCAAGACAGAATACTCACGACAGCGAAAGAGACAAAAGGACTGGATAGAAAAATTGTGGTTGGGGGGGGGGGGGTAGGGGGGATCGGCGGAGGTAGTGGGCAGGTGAATGGAGCGGGAGGGGAGAAATTGAGAAGTGGCAATTCGATGTGGGGTCTCGTCACGGTTGTGATCTGCTTTCGTCTTTCGTTCTTTGATGGGAAAAATTATGTGGCAATAAGATTTGAAGGGGAGAGGTGGTAGGGGGTTTGGGGACAGAGAGTAGTTGTTGAAGGGGGTATGGATAAATATGTGATACCAAATCTACGATTGTGATCAGCACTCGTCTTTCATTCATGTATGGGAACAATTCTGCCAGAGAGAAAACTATGTTAAAACATTTAGTCAAAACTTGACTAAATGTAAAAAGAGGTGGAGGGAGATAGAGGGGGCAGGGTTGGGTTGTTGAATTGGGTAAGGCAGGTGGGGTGGGGGGGGGGGGGGTATGAGCGAAGGGGAGACAGAATTCGGTGTGAGGTCTATGACTGTGGTCTCCACTCGTCTTCCATTCATAAGCAGTGACAATTCACAGCGGTGCAGTCACCAACTGCTCTATCGCACAAATTTGATTTTCATACCCACCGAAGCGTCGTTAACCCTTTTGCTGAGTGTGTTAAAGGTGCTGTTCTTCTGTCTGGATTAAAAAAAAAGACATAAATAAAGAAGAAGAAGAATTATGACAAAAGCTTGTATTGCGCAAACCACAAAATTAGTGCGTGATTTGTGGTCTTTACAAGCGTACAAACATGACATGTAACACATGAAATTTGAAATTTACTCGCTTGGAAAAGATGCAGGTAGGATGAAACCGTTGAGCAACTTTGTCCCGACCATCCCACTTCCAACCAATCAAGCAAGTCTCGTGTCTTTTGTTCATGTGTGCATGGTCCCGGCAGTCGCCTCTGTCATCTGGACCAAACTGTTTCTCATCGCCTGAAAAGTAAAGCAAAACCGACGTTCGGCTTTCAATTCACAATAAAACACGAGAGGGAAATGTTACTTGTGCATTCTGGGTCAGAACATTGACATCATGCTTTGTGAATGTAGAGTCCAACCGCAAGAAGAGGTAAGAGACTGCAGCGCGCCTTCTTCTTAATGTGACATTCAATCTGAAGATGTACACTTTCAATTTAAATGAGTCAGAATGTAAACCTGGGGAAAGCGTTGAGGGTGTGGGTCGAGGATGGGAAGGATTTGGGAGAGGAAGAGAAATTCTAAGAGACACACTTTCTCAGCAGGCCTTTTAAGATGATTAATCTTGTTGTCCAACGTTTCAAATGATCACCAGGGCTCATTCTTTCACACAGCAATTCCAAACGATCAGCTTCTTTAAATGGTCTGCACACAGCAGCATTGTTCACATCAAAAGACAACATGCAGTGCAGATTTTGAGGCGCGGAAACGGTAAAAGGAAACCTGCATGGGAGTCCCAGTCAGGACGAAAGAGAAGTGTTTAGGCAGGTGTTAGAGCTCTCAGGCTTCTTGTCGTCTGCAGGGTATGCTGTCACAGCGGGAAACTTGTCCTCTTTGATCAGCGACAATTTCGTAACGGAAGAACCTTCTGATTGTGGCTGGAGAGAACCCAAATGTTTAGGATTAAAAAAATAGAGACGCAAAAAATCAAGGACCAAAATGTCGAAGAGTAAACGTACGTGGCAAAAAAAACAAAAAGTCGAGGACCAAAAATTCGAGAACCAAAATGTCGAGGACCAATCTGTAAAGACACAAAATGTCGTCGACGTTTTTGCCGGTGTAACGTTGTTCATGGTTTGGGTGGGACTGGGCGGCCGAGTGGTAACGCACTTGCGCTCGGAAGCGAGAGGTTGCGAGTTCGACCCTGGGTCAGGGTGTTAGCAATTTTCTCCTCCCTTTCCTAACCTAGGTGGTGGGTTCAAGTGCTAGTCTTTCGGATGAGACGAAAAACCGAGGTCCCTTCGTGTACACTACATTGGGGTGTGCACGTAAAAGATCCCACGATTGACAAAAGGGTCTTTCCTGGCAAAATTGTATAGGCATAGATAAAAATGTCCACCAAAATACCCGTGTGACTTGGAATAATAGGCCGTGAAAAGTAGGATATGCGCCGAAATGGCTGCGATCTGCTGGCCAATGTGAATGCGTGATGTATTGTGTAAAAAAATTCCATCTCACACGGCATAAATAAATCCCTGCGCCTTGAATATGTGCGCGATATAAATTGCATAAAATAAAAAAAAATAAAAAAATAAAAAATCCCTGCGCTTAGAACTGTACCCACGGAATACGCGCGATATAAGCCTCATATTGATTGATTGATGGTTTGGTTGGACTAGGGGGAGCTCACGTCATGATTTGAAGTAACCTAATGAGTCAACGATGAAAAAACCGCTGAGATTTCGAAGAAGTAACAGAGAGTTGCCAATACATCAGCACAGATTTTTTAATGCTCTTAGAAATGAAAGATTGTGTGATATGTGCGATAAAAATGAATTAGGTGATGAGTTTCACTATCTGTTTATTTGTACCGACGAAAGTATAGTGTCTGAAAGAAGAAAATTAATTAGTTCTTATTACCGATCTCACCCAAATTGTTTAAAATATGAACAGTTAATGAATTATCTAAGATAAAACTAATGAAGCTAGCAAGATTTGTAGCCCATGTTATGATTTTAGTATGTTAGCGTTACATCTAGTTTCTTTATTGGTATGTATATGTATGTAATACATGCTTTTGTTTTGTTTTGTGTTTTTACAAAAGATGCATGGCATAATGGTATTGCCAATTTATATCGGCTGTATATTATCGTTGTCCGCTTAATGTATACATATTATCTGTCTGATTTCTTACCTGATTTTGTTAAACCTATTTTTCTTTTCTTTTTGTTTGTATGTATGGAAGTGTATAATTATTGCCAATTTATTTTGATTGTATAGTATTGTTGTATTTGTCCGCTCAATTTGTATACATATATTAACTGTCTGATTTGTAACCTTTTTTTGTTAAAGTTATATCTTTGTTTCAAAACCCTCTTGGCCCAAAACAATATAATACTTGACTTGACTTGACTTGACTGTTAAGTGTGTGGTGAGGGGGGGAGGGGGCGGGGGGCTGAGGGACACTCAGTCATGATTTGAAATAACCAAATGAGTCAACGAAGACGAAACTTCAGCGTGGGAACCGGAACAACTTGTATGGATAAAACAAATGACTGAGCGGGATTAAGCCCGTGTTAATTCAGACAACAGGGGCTTGGGTAACATCCCCTGTGACATAATCAACACGGTTATCCCCCTTGTTCGCTGTTCCGTCACCGTCAGTGTCGCTGTCTTGTAACTCAGAGTTCACACTGTGTACTACAGTAATAGCTTTTGGATCTGGTGGTGGAGTTCTGCAGTCAGTGAAATTCTCAGCACAAGAGAACGTGGGGACATGAGATTTATTGTTAACGAAATAAAAATTATTTTGAGCTTCGACATTATTATTGCGCCCCCCCCCCCCCCCCCAACACACACATACACCCACTCACACACGTCACATACTGTTTTCATGGACAGTTACAAGGCTGATGGAAAAAAGAGTCAACAAAATAGTAAAGGGAAAGGGGAAGTCTTTCTTTGTGTTATATAATGGCTGCAATCTACTGGCCGTATAAAATTTCATCTCACACGGCATCACTGCAGAGCGCCTAGAACTGTACCCACGGAATATGCGCGATATAAGACTCATTGATTGATTGATTGATTGATATATACACACACAAAAAAGCCAAGCACCCCCCGAATGAATTTGTGATAATAATTGAGTCAAATTTGTTTTACCATTTTTTTTCTTCGTAATGACATACATGGGTTTCCATAATAAGGTTGGGAAGTTCACGCGTCAAGATTGTGTCGCCACTGCCAGTGAGAAGAAAGTGCAGCATGCAACCCATGAATGTTAAAAAAGGCAGTATGCTCACGCTGCAAATTTCTGTATTTAACACTGGGCGACGACAATTTGCAAACATTCTCTGTGAACATGGCGAGAAGACGATTATCAGAGGCGATCCGATGGCAGATTATAGGAATGCATGCTACAGGAGCATCCTTCAAAGCGATTGGTCGTCAACTTGGCTACCACTACACCGTCATCAGCCGTTTGGTACGCAAACATCGTCAGACTGGTGCTGTGAAGGACCGTCCACAGTCAGGGCGACCCCGTGTGACGTCAGAACGTGAAGACCGAGCACTTCTCCGAATAATTCGGCGTGAGCCATTTTCAACGAGTACCGTCGAAACGAGCATGGCTTCCAAATCGACATCTGTCAACCAGGATCGTACGAAACCGCTTGAAAGCTGCAGGAATGGCAGCCCGAAGAGTCATTAAGCGTCCCCGACTGACAGATGACCACAAGAGAAGACGCTTGGCATGGTGTCTGGCACGGCAAAGATGGAACCTGAGAACGTGGAGGAGGATCCACTGGTCGGACGAAAGCAGATTCCTTCTCCATGTCACTGACGGCCGACTGAGGGTATGGAGGCACAGGAACACGGCCTATACACCCAGGAACATCAGACAAACTGTTCCATTCGGTGGCGGGTCAGTCATGGTTTGGGGTTGCATTTCCCATGACTGCAAGCTAGACCTTGTCACCATACGTGGCAACCTCACGGGTGATCAGTATATGCGACCTGTCCTGGAACCTGTTGTCGTTACTCATTTTGACAACCACCCACTTGCCACAAGACCCGTGTACATGGATGATAACGCCAGGCTTCATCGATCCAGGGCAGTAGTGGACTACCTCCAGAACAACGCTGTAACAACACTCCCATGGCCGGCAATGAGTCCAGATCTTAATCCGCTGGAGCATGTTTGGGACATCCTGGGGCGTCCTATACAAGCTCTGCAGCCTCCTGTGCAGACATTACGTGAATTGGAGGCAGCTTTGCATCGTGAGTGGTTGCAAGTGACCCGTGAACAGATCCGACGTTTGACTGGAGGGATGAGACGCAGGGTTGACGCCGTCATCCGGGCACGCGGGGGTTTCACTCGATATTGAACTTTTGAATCGCGTATACCATCTGAGCACTCTCAATTACATTTTTTTCATGACACATTTACCTAAACCTGTCTTTTTCAGCTTGCAGCTCCATACTTATCAGGGGTACTGTTTTAGGGTTAAAACGTCACTTTTTGGCAAGGTACCAAATCACGATTAAAACCAATCAAAACTGGAGTTTTCTTGTGTGATGTTATTTCCAAAGAGTTGCTCTTGTCGATAACATTTGTCAAACCGAGCTCCTGAACTTACTGTTTCCATACCAGAACTTTAAAAATCAGTCATTGCGAAATTGAAGGGGGGTGCTTGGCTTTTTTCTTTGTGTATACATTCCCTTGGATAATCTCCCCGCATATTCAAAGTCATTCGTGTTTCCTTTACATTGCGTTGGGTTACTGACTTCACATCGTAAAGACGACAAACTGCTCATGTACTGTACAAAATGCGAGCACCGTGGGCACATGGTTTGTGATGCTATCGGACATTTGTCGCTTTCCGGGTGATCTTGATATCCCACAAAGTTAGTTATATACCATAAACCTAACGCAACAGTCCAAACTCAACTCAAATGGGGAAAAGTTTGAGATGCAGTCTCGCTTGATAAAACAAACGAGGTTTCCAAACGACCCGTCCATACCCACAACCCATAGGCCTACCTGTCACTTCCCAATGAGAGCGCTTTTCGATGTTGACCCCATGATCTTGGTACAGTACAGAACACCCACTGAGGGTCCTCACTGAATGAGTCATCTGGCAGGTCTGCTTGACCGGCGCCGGACAGCCATTGACACCTTTATGGGGTCCTGTCTTTGTGGTCTTCTGATGATATCCATCGCTTGACATTTGAATGTCCCTGGACTTATGCTACAATACCGACACCCAACGCCCCCCTCCCCTCCTCCCTCCCCTCCACGACCCCCCCCCCCCCCACCCCCCACCCCCCTCCCGACCTCCTCCACCACCCTTTCTGCCTTGACCTTTTATTATATGAGATTTGTGTGTATTCTGAATTGTAAGGCCCCTCGCCTTTTCTTTGTGATCCGACGATGATGTCCATGATCCATCACGAGAAGTATTAATATCTGTGGACATCCGACCTCTCTCTCTATCTCGCTCTCTCTCTGTCTCTCTGTCTGTCTGTATCTCTTTCTCTCTCCTTCTATCTCTCTCTCTCTCTCTCTCTATCTATCTCTCTCCCTCCCCCTCTCTCTCTCTCTGTCTTTCTCAGTCTCTCTCTGTTTCTCCCTGTCTCTCTCTGTTTCTCCCTGTCTCTCTCTGTCTCTGTCACTATCTCTGTCTCTCCCTCTGTCTCTGTGTCTCTGTCACTCTCTTTCTATCTCCGTCTCTCCCTCTCTGTGTGTTTCTTTCTCTCTCTCAGTCTCTCTCTCAATATTTCTCTCTCTCTCTCTCTCTCTCTCTCTCTCTCTCTCTCTCTCTCTCTCTCTCTCTCTCTCTCTCTCTCTTCTTTCCTCCTCCCCCAAGACTGGCCTGACCCCTGTGAAGGACATATTTCTTTTTGTGAAGAGTCTGACGGGTTGATGGCAGGGCAAAGCGGGTGTTATGACACATCAAGGAAAAATGACTATGTGCGAGAACATCTCTAAGACGGCCATGCTTTTAAGTCAGCAATCGTTAGCAACTGATATTAGTATTGATTTGCGCCACTGTAGCTATATCTGGGTATCGTCAGACAGACAGGTCATGCATGATACTATCAGACGCTCAGAGGGGGATCTTTAGAGCTGTCCTAACTGAAACGATAGTTATGGTTCTAGTCGTTTTAGTCGTTCTGTTCTTCAACAACACCGGCACGGTTGGCCTAGTGGTAAGGCGTCCGCCCCGTGATCGGGAGGTCGTGGGTTCGAACCCCGGCCGGGTCATACCTAAGACTTTAAAATTGGCAATCTAGTGGCTGCTCCGCCTGGCGTCTGGCATTATGGGGTTAGTGCTAGGACTGGTTGGTCCGGTGTCAGAATAATGTGACTGGGTGAGACATGAAGCCTGTGCTGCGACTTCTGTCTTGTGTGTGGCGCACGTTATATGTCAAAGCAGCACCGCCCTGATATGGCCCTTCGTGGTCGGCTGGGCGTTAAGCAAACAAACAAACAAACAAACAAATTCTTCAACAACGGTGGGACCCCCCTTTTAGACTGGTCATTGTTTTTTATCGTCCCTAACGGACGCGGAGGAAGAGAAGGGTGACGATGGTCATCATCTTGATCATGACGACGACTGCACCCACGACGGAAAAGACATGCATCGATAACCAGAACAAGCAAGATAATTGTGCATGTCAGGACCGCGCAATGTTTTTCGTTTCTTCTCAAACCGCTATAGATCGCTCTACAGGTTGTGCGTCCTGTCTAAATATCCCTTTCTTCACAACGTTTCTCTTTTGCGCCCACAGCCCCACGAGCACTTCTCCTCCCTCTTGTAGTTGCCCCCCCCCCCCCCCACCTCTTCCCCACCCCCACCCCCCTCCCCCCGTCCTCCACTTCAAGCACCCCTACCGTTTATCCCGTGACTTACTGTGATCTAAAGTGGAAAAACTTGTCGGTTGTCAGTGGGACGCTACCTGTGTGAGGCTTCAATATCTGTCCTCTTGACCTCATCGGTTCACCTCCATTTGTCCGTTGACCTACTCTTGTCCCCAATCCCCCCCTTCCTCTTTATGTTTCTACGCTCTCTCTCTCTCTCTCTCTCTCTCTCTCTCTCTCTCTCTCTCTCTCTCTCTCTCTCTCTCTCTCTCCTTTTGTAATAAAGTATTAAATTCTGAGCTCTCTCTCTCTCTCTCTCTCTCTCTCTCTCTCTCTCTCTCTCTCTCTCTCTCCTTTTGTAATAAAGTTCTAAATTCTGAGCTCTCTCTCTCTCTCTCTCTCTCTCTCTCTCTCTCTCTCTCTCTCTCTCTCTCTCTCTCTTACCGTGCAGAAAAAAACAGCTTTTCTTCCATTAAAGTTTTCATTTAACAGTCGAATAACTCAGATTTGATGTGATCGCACCTTCGTGACCAGGTCAGATAACTGCACTGGTCAGGTAAGCGGGTTCGTTCGAGAGACTGAGACCTCGGTTCCCATGCAGATCATACGAGGGCCTGGCGTCAAGACTTGTCAACTTCAAAGCTGGCCCCGACATCGTTATGGGTCCCTGCTAGCTTAATGGTTTCTTTTCATCAGTTTAATTGTAGCGGTCGCTTTTGATTGTTTTCTAACGGGGCCGTTATCAGATTTATGTAAGAGGGCACTGAAGGGGAGTTTTAAGAGAACTTCTCGCTGTCAGGACGGAGACATGTTTTTCAAACCTACTGACACCTGCTAGAGTCAAACTACGATTTATTGTCTTCGTCGCTGTTTGTCTCATTCTGTTTTGTTTTCCCGTCTTCGCTGTTTATTTCTGAATGGACTACGGGGCATGAGCTCGCTGAACTGGTCAGAGGACATTGTTAGATGACTTCTTTTTTTGCGGATTAATGATTTTTGCAGCATGCCAAATGAAACCAACTTTCACTTTACAAGCAAATAATGGAGGGCTGAAAGCTTCAAAACAAAAATCAATTACTGAGTTTTACCCCCGGGTTTCAGCTGCCCAAAACGTTTACCGTTGTTAAAAATCTACGGTTCCTAAAGAGCTGAGTAATTTCATAATACGAGGAGCGAGCTGTGTGCAGGATGCAAGTCAGTATATAGCCACGAAGGTTCTTTTGCGGGGAGCGCCGAATTTCGGGGTACAACTGAGTAGGCATGTAAGCTACCATTGAGTGCAATCACAGCAGTTCAGTCATTGTATTAACTGTTTGATAAGTAATTCGGGACAGACAGGCACTGTGTCTACACAAATATGTATCAGTTCTCAGAAATCGGTCAAATGTTTCTGTCATTGTGAGTCTAATGTCCTTGTTTCCTTTCGGAAATATCGCAACAATAGCGCATGTCCAGTCAGTGTGTGAACGTGTCATTTCAGTTACGTATGTTGCACGTGCCTCCTCTCTCTCTCTCTCTCTCTCTCTCTCTCTCTCTCTCTCTCTCTCTCCCTCTCTCTCTTCCCCTCTTTCTGTTCCCCTCTCTCTCTCTTTCCCTCTCTCTTTTTCCTCCCCACTCTTTCTCTCTCTCTCTCTCTCTCTCTCTCTCTCTCTCTCTCTCTCTCTCTCTCTCTCTCTCTCTCTCTCTCTCTCTCTCTCTCTTTAGGGCGAGGGCTGGATGTAAAAAAGCAGATCACTGCTTAATCTATTACCCACGTTAAATAAAAAATTGTCATTGTCTCCCTCTCTCTCTCATTCTCTCTCTCTCTCTCTCTCTCTCTCTCTCTCTCTCTCTCTCTCACACACACACACACACACACACACACACACACACACACACACACACACACACACACACACACATCTGACATAACATAGTCATGTATTTCTCTCTCTCTCTCTCTCTCTCTCTCTCTCTTTCACACACAAACACACAAACACACACACACACACACACACACACACACACACACACACACACACACACACACACACACACACACACACACACATCTGACATAAGATAGCCGTATATTTAGTACCATACCCTTTTTCCATCTTCTCAGTCAATCCCCGTCACTCTGCACTCAGCGTCCATCAGCCGGCGTTGATTTTCTCCCTTGTTTTTTTGACCTACTTATTATCCCTACGCCCTCACTTATACCCATAAGAAAAACACACGTGTAAGTGGCAGGAAAGCAAACGGTCGCTTTCAGATATGAAATCAGATCTTCGCCATTTACAAAATTAATTCAGTCAGAGACCCAGAGAGCGTTGTTCTCTACAATCTCTGATTCGGCGTGTAAAGTAAGAATAAATATAGACCGCAGAGATCGTGAGAGAGACGGGACTTAATTTGTTAGTCGGCGGATGAACATGTGACCCACATGCGCGGAGTTAAAACATTCGCACGACTTCTCGACCCGGTTTTAAGTTTTTATTCGGGGTTAAGAGCCACACCTGCCTGGCAGATGTTTAGCTATCAAAAGTGAAAGCCGGCCGATGAAGTTATCCTTGTTTGCATACCACACCCCACTCGCCGATGAGAGAAGCGGTTAAAAGGAGATAAAAGAGAAGATTTCAATAAAGAGAAGAAAAAAAACTTCTCAACGGAGACAACATGACAAACATATGAAGTGTAAGGCGTGCGACCGTCGGTTTGAGGCCGACGTTTACATTGAGTGAAATTAGAGAAGAGAAAACTAAAAGAAC
Organism: Littorina saxatilis; assembly: GCF_037325665.1. NCBI lineage: Eukaryota > Metazoa > Mollusca > Gastropoda > Littorinimorpha > Littorinidae > Littorina > Littorina saxatilis. The sequence continues at coordinate 30,141,365 of NC_090245.1, read as the reverse complement.
TTATAAGTATAGACAAGAAGTCAACAGGATTTGCTTCATTCTTCTTCGATTGTCAGTACTTGAATCAGTTGGCCACATGTTCACATTCTCTTGTCCCATTTCAGTCTGCTATGGTAAACTTGCTGTATTCGTGCGAACTGCGAACTGCGAACTAAACCCTGAATCGTGTTCTGTTATCTGTCTTGTTGGGCCTTTGCGATTCCTCATACCATCCTGAATTTATGTATTTACGGATGCTGCCACATTTCTTGATATTTTGCAAGGCAAGGATGGCACAAATAGACCAAAGCAATACAAAATCACTGACTTTGCCATCTTGTTCCTTTTCAGATTTTGAAGTCGCTTACCCGGTGGTGTGGGACGCAGAACAGAACGATCAACACATTCCAGTGCAGCACGTGCACGCGGTGTGGCGGAGGAAGCGTAGCATTCACGCCACCCCCACTCTCAACATCAACCTCACGGCTTTCGGCAACGAATTTCACCTGGAAGTCTGGGAGAACAAGGACCTGCTTGCTCCAGGATTCAAGATCTACCACCGCCATCCTCGACCTTCAGACTCTTCCAAGGTTATGTCAGGGTCAAAAAGCAGAAGCAGCGAGAAGGAGTCAAGGTCGGAAGTCAAAGACAGCAGTGATGGCAGTGGAGAGGTCAATAGTTATAGGTCAGAAGTCAAGGACAGCAGTGATGGCAGTGGAGAGGTCAATAGTTCTAGGTCAGAAGTCAAGGACAGCAGTGATGGCAGTGGAGAGGTCAATAGTTCAAGGTCGGAAGTCAAAGACAGCAGTGATGGCAGTGAAGAGGTCAATAGTTCAAAGACGGACTCCAGTACTAATGATGGTATTGAGGAGGTCAACGATGGGTGGCAAGTCAAGGTCAATGTCAGGGTCAAAAACACCCGGAGGGCGGAGGTCCCGGATGACGAAAGGGCCGACCTCGGTGTGTCAGACAACAGCAGTGAGGAGGTCAAGGACTTTGACAGTGTTAAGGTCGAGGATGTGAAGGGGGAGGGGAGCGGAGAGCTCAAAGACTCGAGAAGCGCTCAAGCCAGGGAGACATCGAGAAGAGAAGCGGAGGAGGAGGAGGAGGGGGCGAGGTCAGAGATGAGGGAGGGGGACGTGGGGGTGATGATCGCGAGTCCGGAGGAGGTGGACATGGAGCTGTCATGCCTGATGACCGGCAGGGTGCGATCTCACGGGGACACGCCAGTCGCCCTCTCTCTGTGCCACGGAATGGTCAGTGCCTTGCATCTTAACTCTATGGTTTTACAATATAGACCAGTAACGATTTGGGGACAAGCAAGGATGGTGGGCGATGAGATTGTTAGAAAGAGTGAAGTAAAGAGTAAATAAAATAAAAACAGATGGGAGTGGGTTTTTTTAATTCCGTTTTAATTTAGTGATTGCATTATATATTTGGTAGCCTGTTCGATTTTCTATCATCGAGTTATTCATTTACGTAATAAGTGAGGCCATGAGCGTTTTGTTGTTGCTTTTAGTTGTTGACATCGGGAGGTGGGGGGGGGGGGTGAATGTACAGGACTGCTATTGAGCTTTACCGATGAGCTAACCTAACCGTAATTGCGGATGTGTAATGCGAAATTCGCAATGCTTGTGCCACCTCGCACGAAACGATTCCAAATTCGTAAAAGAATCATGTTTCTGTTTCTAGTGTTTACTCAGTTAAAAGGGTGTCACTGAATTCTTTATGTTGGTTTGTCCAGAAAGGCATCATCAGAACAGCAGGAGAGGATTACATCATTGAACCCATTGTAGATCACGTGATCCCTGACCACGCCTTCCATCATCATGGGGACCAATCAGAAGGCGAGCAGCCTATACGTCATCATCTACCTCACAGAGTGTACCGTCGCTCTGCACTTTCCAGCCAACAGCATCAGGGACGTTTCTGCGGTGCAAAAAGCCAGGGTGAGTTTAAAATCATGTTCAGTGTTCGTTTGATCTTTGGTGAGCTTACTTTATTCGTTCGACTTGATGGGACAAGAACTTGCAGACATAATGGAAGAAACAGTGCACAGAAACGACTCACCAAGAGTTTTGTGGAAATGAAAACTAAAACTGATGCATGGTTTTTCTATTCATGTTAATTATAAACTATTCGTCTGTTCCGTTTTCTGTGTTTGTTGTTCTTCAGTGTCCTTTTACATCAGAAAAATCATCTTTGAAAAAAAAGTATTCTTGACCATTGATTCAGTCACGTTTTCCATTCTGCTATTGTTCGTTTTCATTCCTGAGTGGTCACAATTACGCCATGTCTAATAGCCCAACATACTCAAAATGTACTTATGTTGAAAACATGTTGAAATGACATGCAGAAATAAGCGTTAAACAAACCAAACCCCTCCTGCCTCACCTTGCACTCTAAATAAAAATCCTTCGGTACACACACCTTAAAAAATCCCGTACCTTTCCACTGTGGGTAGAAAACAAACCACCCTGCCGCTGCAACTACAGTTACCCGTGATGAAACCTGCTGACAGAAACAATAGACTTGGGTAAATTGGGCAGACTATATCCCCCGGGTGTAAGTGTCAGAGACTCTTCACCTGTTCCCTAACTCTGTAGCCTACCTGCTGTGGTTGGACCACCCAGTCTCCCCCCCCCCCCCACCCCCCACCCCCCCCCCCCCCCCTCAAGACTTAGAGGTGCCTGCCTTTCCGTGTAAAACATCATGTCAACCACTACACATCTTTCCAACCTGTTGCTTAAAGGCACATTCCTTCCCGTGTAAAACATCATGTCAACCACCAAATATCTTTCCAACCTGTTACTTAAAGGCACATTCCTTCCCGTGTAAAACATCATGTCAACCACCAAATATCTGTCCAACCTGTTACTTAAAGGCACATTCCTTCCCGTGTAAAACATCATGTCAACCACCAAATATCTGTCCAACCTGTTACTTAAAGGCACATTCCTTCCCGTGTAAAACATCATGTCAACCACCAAATATCTGTCCAACCTGTTACTTAAAGGCACATTCCTTCCCGTGTAAAACATCATGTCAACCACCAAATATCTGTCCAACCTGTTACTTAAAGGCGCATTCCTTCCCGTGTAAAACATCATGTCAACCACCAAATATCTTTCCAACCTGTTACTTAAAGGCACATTCCTTCCCGTGTAAAACATCATGTCAACCACCAAATATCTGTCCAACCTGTTACTTAAAGGCACATTCCTTCCCGTGTAAAACATCATGTCAACCACCAAATATCTTTCCAACCTGTTACTTAAAGGCACATTCCTTCCCGTGTAAAACATCATGTCAACCACCAAATATCTGTCCAACCTGTTACTTAAAGGCACATTCCTTCCCGTGTAAAACATCATGTCAACCACCAAATATCTGTCCAACCTGTTACTTAAAGGCACATTCCTTCCCAATGTAAACAGTTCGCCTCACCATCACAGATCTGACCAGGCTTTAAACATGGGATAAGACAATCCCTCCAATTGGTCGCATACAAAAATCAACATCCTGACTGCTTGCTGTGGCGAGTTTCATATTTGTATGAATTACTTTCTTCAAAAGTCATTCGTGGCATTAATGCAATTATGTCATTAGAAAAATCCCACCCATGCTGTTCATTTTTGGTATGTGACCAAGTGGAGTGATGGTCTTTTCCCATGTAAAAGCCTAGCCGAATCGGTGACGGTGAGCCGTACTGTTTACACGGGAATTAGTGTGCCTTTAAGAGTTCAAAATATATGTCCATATGTCAACAAGCCTGGCTGCATTATGCGCAGAGTGGGCTTTTTTGGGGGGGGGGGGGGGGGGTCTCGTTACTAACAACAATGTCAACACGAGAAATTGGTGAAGTATGAAATGTTTGGGGAAAAAAAGAAATATGGCGAAAAGGATGTAAACCAATAAAATGGTAGGGCTGCATAAGCGACACTGCATGTGTGTTACTTTGAAATGAATCAAAATGATTGGAAAGATGTTTAATACAAAACGCAATAAAGCTGGCTCATAGGCTATAATCAAAATTATTTTTGGCTGCTGAAGTAATGGCGTTATGCTTTATCTCTGAATTCGTTAACACGTTATTGGAGCTTTTAGAGCGTTTTCCTCGTGGCAGTTTTCTTGTGCACGATTTTTGGTCTGACTTATCACATGACAAGCACTTAATATTGACAGGGCCTTTATGATAAACGACACATAAGCGCGAACGTGATGCTTGCTGAATGCTTTGATTTAAAGGCATATTAACTCGATGAATATACACGCTAATTGCTTTACCAACAGCTGGAGACATGCTAAATTAAGTTCCCTGCAAAATATTGTGGTCTAGGAGCCCTTAAATGTTGAGATATTTGAATTTTTATTTTGATCTAGATGGTCCTATTTATAGATTTGGCAACACATGTAACGTTGATGCAAGGGAGCTAACACCGCGGCTTTGTTGACATCCTCACTTTTTCAGAGGCTAGAACAAGCTGTAATGCATGTATTATGGTCCGCGCATGGTGACATATCGTCATTATATGGTCTTATGGTGCGTTTGACATCGATTGTGGGCAAACTACACTTTGTAAACACGGGAGCGCGTACATATGCCTTTAACCTCCGTGAAATCAATGGTGGACATACGTTAGCTGATTAATGGTCTCGAAACTATTTCCTTTTCGGTTTACTCAATTAAAAGATAATGGGCAAGATAAGACGTACAATTCAGATAAGCTAGATTTTTATCTCTCAGTTAAATGCTTGTGGATGTGGGTTTTTTTTTTAATTAGTTGCACCATTGAATGGATTTATCAATGTTCTCACGAAACAATTTCCAAATACCTCATTTCATATTGTGTTTAAAATGTTGATTCGGCATGCCCCAAATTCGCTAATGTTTGACAGAATCACAAACGGCGCATACAATAGCAAAAGTCATGTTTTAGTAATGTAGTATTTGAAGTTTGTAAGGCAGTGCAATAACATGAAATAATCACAAATCAGACTGCTACCGTTCCAAAATACAGAATTAAAAAAAAGTTTTTATTTTGAAATAATTAAAGTTCTCAAACCTATCTTAACACAACAGTCCACTCGTTTGAATTGATTTTGCTCCAGATAGACAAGCACACAAATACACTCAGAGGGAAACGCGTACACCCAGTCAAACACGTGCAGCAAAATGGAATCTTAAAAAGATGGCAGACTCTGTCGTGAACACAAACTATAATGCACCCGTAAGAACAGTGATGATTTTGTCGATGGTATTCACTAAAAGAGAGAGAATAACACTGAGCAGCTAATTCTTGAAAATACCAACGCTGAGCTCATGATTGTAATCTGACTGAGGACTCCAAAACATGCAAAACCCAGAGACTCACATTAACTGGACTCGTCATAACCAACAATATCAATTGGAGTTTTGCGAAGCTGCACGGGTTTTTGATTCTATTAATGAAACTACATGCATCTCATGATAAAGCAACAGCAAGCAAAATGACAGTGTCAAAATCAGAACAGTGCTTTACACTTGTTAGCAATGAAAACCTGAGGGAAATATAATCAAGAAATGCCTGTGTGGGCATCCAAGAACACGAGTCCTTGCAGTGCATAAATTAAACGTCTCTACTTTCTCCAGCTGCTTGGCTTTTGTTTGGTTTGATTGAGCTAAACGTACGCATCTGGCTGACACGAGACTGGTTTCATGCGAAAAGAAAGAACACCTGGGGAAAAGCAGGAAATGTAGACGGCGATGGTGGCAGGTGTAATAACGAATTGCCTACGTTCATGGTTATAGATACCTTCACAGCTGGATAAAGCTGCTGTTTTGTATTCAGAGCGGGTTTGTGTGTTTCTGGAAACGTCGTCTGTAAGGGTTACCTTTTAGCTACTTTATTATTGACTCACTCACTATTATTTCTTCACAACTGGGTAAAGTTTTCACTTACGATTCAAGCGGGTTACTGTTTTTTAATTTTCGTCAGGGAGGCTATTTTGACGGTTGCATTAATACTTTTCATTTTTATTTTCATTTCATTTCATTTATCCAAATGCTGGTAAATCTGGGTCGCTTCCTCTCAGTGGAAAGCTAGCAGCAATAAGAGTTCAGTGCTCTACCAACTGAGCTTTGACGAGTGTTTTCGACACTTAAATTTGCATTGTTTGAGAGTATCTAGTGGTTAATAGTAAATGCTTTATTTTCTTTCTTATTGTCTGGACTTCAAGCTGTCGACACAGCATTCCTCTTCGAATTGAAATTTCGGCGGTTTTAAACCCAGCTTGCATTTTCGTCTCTTGACAGCTGGATAAAGATGACTTTTTTTTCCATGTTCTACGATTTCGATAAACATCTTCCTCGGGAACAAACCATGTACAGGTGCTGTTTATACTGAGAAATGGAACATGTTATCAACATCGGTGATAACCTGCACATAAATGAAAGGATTAATTTCTGTGGCATCACTAGACGCTCAGACATTATATGATTTATACCTAAAACCCATGGGCTGAATTTCAAATTACCAAGCTTAACGGGTGTACGACATCCTAACATCTTCTTACCCTACATCTCGTGTGAAGGAAAAACAGTGATCTACCCGATATTAAACAGGGAGTACATCAGTTAATGACAAATTATTGCATACACCCAACGAGCGCAATCCTGTTGGTAAAGACGTTGGCCTTTCATATGGAAATTTCTGGGTTCGAATCCCTGTTGCGCCTGGTAAATTAAGGTATAGAGATTGTTTCCCATCCCCAAGGTCAGCTTGCGCGTGGACCTGCTATATTCCCTCCGTGTGTATACACGCAGGCACAAGTCGAAGTACGCAGATTTTGTAATGAATGCCAGAGTTTCGTGGGTTATGAAAACAAAACAATAACCAGAATGCATCCCCCGAAAACGGAGCATGGCTCTCTAAGTGGCGTAAGAAAAACGGTCATACACGCGAAGAAGAAAAACCACTCGTGCAAAACACGAGTGTACGTTGGAGTTGCATTCTATGAACGCAGTAGAAGAAGCAGCATTCACCCACTATCGTACTTTTAGTGCACGTTTATCGTACGGAACAAAAAGTGCATCTACCCATTATCGCTTTTTCAGTGTGTCTTTTACGGCCCTTGAGAGTTTCCCGGTCTGCGTTCCAGTTCCAGTGCAGATTTCACAGTTCAGGCTGCTATCGGCACAGCTGTCTGTCAGTTTTTGTATTTATGCTTCTGGGCCACAGGTTACACAGAGTTCTCTTCAGTCAAGTATGACGCTATATGAAAATAACTTTGCGTCATTCAAAACTGCCATGGCCACCTGTGTGAGCTCATCCATGTCGTTCGGAAAGGGGTATCGTCAATATCATTAAGGTGTTTGTTTGTGAGTCTGCATGGCTGGTGGGTGCTTGTTCCTTGCGGAAGTGACTCATGACCAACCATAAAACTGAGAAGAATTAACTTGAGATTGTATTGGATTTGCTGGAATTGGTTTGCTGCATAATACGAAATTGTGATCGTGCTGAGATTTGAGTCGAAGAGCAACGTTCTCAAAGGCACATTCCTTCCCGTGTTTATAACCATCTTGTACATCACCTCAAAGGCACATTCCTTCCCGTGTTTATAACCATCTTGTACATCACCACAAAGGCACATTCCTTCCCGTGTTTATAACCATCTTGTACATCACCTCAAAGGCACATTCCTTCCCGTGTTTATAACCATCTTGTACATCACCACAAAGGCACATTCCGTCCCGTGTGTATAACCATCTTGTACATCACTTCAAAGGCACAGTTCCTTCCCGTGTTTATAACCATCTTGTACATCACCTCAAAGGCACATTCCTTCCCGTGTTTATAACCATCTTGTACATCACCACAAAGGCACATTCCTTCCCGTGTTTATAACCATCTTGTACATCACCTCAAAGGCACGTCATTCCTTCCCGTGTTTATAACCATCTTGTACATCACCACAAAGGCACATTCCGTCCCGTGTGTATAACCATCTTGTACATCACCACAAAGGCACATTCCTTCCCGTGTGTATAACCATCATGTACATCACCTCAAAGGCACATTCCTTCCCGTGTGTATAACCATCTTGTACATCACCACAAAGGCACATTCCTTCCCGTGTTTATAACCATCTTGTACATCACCACAAAGGCACGTCATTCCTTCCCGTGTTTATAACCATTTTGTACATCACCACAAAGGCACATTCCTTCCCGTGTTTATAACCATCTTGTACATCACCACAAAGGCACGTCATTCCTTCCCGTGTTTATAACCATCTTGTACATCACCACAAAGGCACGTCATTCCTTCCCGTGTTTATAACCATCTTGTACATCACCTCAAAGGCACATTCCTTCCCGTGTTTATAACCATCTTGTACATCACCTCAAAGGCACATACCTTCCCGTGTGTATAACCATCTTGTACATCACCTCAAAGGCACACTCCTTCCCGTGTTTATAACCATCTTGTACATCACCACAAAGGCACGTCATTCCTTCCCGTGTTTATAACCATTTTGTACATCACCACAAAGGCACATTCCTTCCCGTGTTTATAACCATCTTGTACATCACCACAAAGGCACGTCATTCCTTCCCGTGTTTATAACCATCTTGTACATCACCACAAAGGCACGTCATTCCTTCCCGTGTTTATAACCATCTTGTACATCACCTCAAAGGCACATTCCTTCCCGTGTTTATAACCATCTTGTACATCACCACAAAGGCACATTCCTTCCCGTGTTTATAACCATCTTGTACATCACCTCAAAGGCACATTCCTTCCCGTGTGTATAACCATCTTGTACATCACCTCAAAGGCACATTCCTTCCCGTGTTTATAACCATCTTGTACATCACCTCAAAGGCACGTCATTCCTTCCCGTGTTTATAACCATCTTGTACATCACCACAAAGGCACGTCATTCCTTCCCGTGTGTATAACCATCTTGTACATCACTTCAAAGGCACAGTTCCTTCCCGTGTTTATAACCATCTTGTACATCACCTCAAAGGCACATTCCTTCCCGTGTGTATAACCATCTTGTACATCACTTCAAAGGCACACTCCTTCCCGTGTTTATAACCATCTTGTACATCACCACAAAGGCACGTCATTCCTTCCCGTGTTTATAACCATTTTGTACATCACCACAAAGGCACATTCCTTCCCGTGTTTATAACCATCTTGTACATCACCACAAAGGCACGTCATTCCTTCCCGTGTTTATAACCATCTTGTACATCACCACAAAGGCACGTCATTCCTTCCCGTGTTTATAACCATCTTGTACATCACCTCAAAGGCACATTCCTTCCCGTGTGTATAACCATCATGTACATCACCTCAAAGGCACATTCCTTCCCGTGTGTATAACCATCTTGTACATCACCACAAAGGCACATTCCTTCCCGTGTGTATAACCATCTTGTACATCACCTCAAAGGCACATTCCGTCCCGTGTGTATAACCATCATGTACATCACCACAAAGGCACATTCCTTCCCGTGTGTATAACCATCTTGTACATCACCACAAAGGCACATTCCTTCCCGTGTGTATAACCATCTTGTACATCACCTCAAAGGCACATTCCTTACCGTGTTTATAACCATCTTGTACATCACCACGAAGGCACATTCCTTCCCGTGTTTATAACCATCTTGTACATCACCTCAAAGGCACATTCCTTCCCGTGTTTATAACCATCTTGTACATCACCTCAAAGGCACATTCCTTCCCGTGTGTATAACCATCATGTACATCACCACAAAGGCACATTCCTTCCCGTGTGTATAACCATCTTGTACATCACCACGAAGGCACATTCCTTCCCGTGTTTATAACCATCTTGTACATCACCACGAAGGCACATTCCTTCCCGTGTTTATAACCATCTTGTACATCACCTCAAAGACACATTCCTTCCCGTGTGTATAACCATCTTGTACATCACTTCAAAGGCACAGTTCCTTCCCGTGTTTATAACCATCTTGTACATCACCTCAAAGGCACATTCCTTACCGTGTTTATAACCATCTTGTACATCACTTCAAAGGCACAGTTCCTTCCCGTGTTTATAACCATCTTGTACATCACCACAAAGGCACATTCCTTCCCGTGTGTATAACCATCTTGTACATCACCACAGACCCGCCCAGGCAATTACACGGGGTAAGAGCATCCTTCAGTTGGAACTCGAACCAACATTCTAGTCCAGCGGCTTTCTGCGCAGAGTGGCGATGCTTTTTTTTACACCCCCAGTATAGGGGTGTGTATAGGTTTCGCTCGATGTGTTTGTTTGTTTGTTTGTTTGTTTGTTTGTGTTCGCATATAATCTCAAGAATGAACGGACCGATCGTCACCAAACTTGGTGACCAGGTTCTATACATTCCTGAGACGGTCCTTACAAAAATTGGGACCAGTCAAACACACGGTTAGGGAGTTATTGGTGGATTAAAATTATACAAGGACTTATAGAGGGACATCTTCATGGTCAAAGGGAAATAACCATTCTCACTCAGTCACTGCCACCAACTGAGAAGGTTATTTCCCTTTGACGGGGGTGTTTTTCCTACCTCGTAGGAATTTCTTGTTTTTAACTAATTTGTTATTGACACCAATGCCAATCTACAAACTAAATACAGCAAACAATTCCAGCTCTGCGCAGGAATCTGCAAGGATGTTGACTTTTGGTACGCGTCCAAGTGAAAGGGTGCTCTTATCCCTTGAAAAATGCTGGACAAATCTGCGGGGGTGAACATGACGCGGGAAGTACGGTACCTTTACTCGTGAAATTTCCCTCGGCGTGGCACTTTCTTTTTTCTTTTTTTTCTTTTTTACATTTAGTCAAGTTTTGACTAAATGTTTTAACATAGAGGGGGAATCGAGACGAGGGTCGTGGTGTATGTGTGTGTGTGTGTGTGTGTGTGTGTGTGTGTTTGTGTGTGTGTGTGTGTGTGTGTCTGTGTGTGTGTGTGTCTGTCTGTCTGTGTGTGTCTGTGTGTGTCTGTCTGTGTTTGTGTGTGTGTAGAGCGATTCAGACTACACTACTGAACCGATCTTTATGAAATTTGACATGAGAGTTCCTGGAAATGGTATCCCCGGACGTTTTTTTCTTTTTTTCGATAAATACTTTTGATGACGTCATATCCGGCTTTTTGTAAAAGTTGAGGCGGCACTGTCACACCCTCATTTTTCAATTAAATTGATTGAAGTTTTGGCAAAGCAATCTTCGACGAAGGCCGGGGTTTGGTATTGCTTTTCAGTTTGGTGGCTTAAAAACTAATGAGTGAGTTTGGTCATTAAAAATCGGAAACTTGTGATTAAAAGCATTTTTTTATTAAACGATCCAAAAACAATTTCATCTTATTCTTTGTCATTTTCTGATTCCAAAAACATATACATATGTTATATTTGGATTAAAATCAAGCTCTGAAAACTAAAAATATAAAAATTATGATCAAAATTAAATTTCCGAAATCGTTTTGAAAACAATTTCATCTTATTCCTTGTCGGTTCCTGATTCCAAAAACATATAGATATGATATGTTTGGATTAAAAACACGCTCAGAAAGTTAAAACGAAGAGAGGCACAGAAAAGCGTGCTATGCAGCACAGCGAAACCGCTACCGCGCTAAACAGGCTCGTCAGTTTCACTCCGTTTTGCACAAGCGGCGGACTACGGTCATTGTAAAAAAAAAATGCAGACTAAATGTAGTAATTTCGCCTTACGCGACTTGTTTTCTTTTTTTGTTGGCACTTTCAGCTTTAAGATTCAAGAAATGTCACGTGTCACTGCCTCCCTCCCTCCCCCCCCCCCCCCCCCCCCCTTCCCTCCCCTCACCCCGTGTTCTACCTTTTTCCTATTACGTTTCTTGATAACACCTGTGGGAAAATGTTGGCACGCTGCTGATTGCGTCATTACACCATCTACAAACTGACCAATCAGATAGTACGGTAGTTAATTTTCGATTCAAAGTGACATCTAGCGTCGGTTCTCTTCGCGAACGGCGCCGGGCTACGTCAACGGTACGAGAGATACAGAAAAGATGGATGTTGCCTGCGTCTTTGAGAAAACATGAATCCAACTGATTTGAAAAAGCGATTTGGTGTTCCCCTCCCCTTTCCCTGTCTGTCTGTCTGTCTGTCTTTGTCTGTCTGTCTCTGTCTCTCTCTCTCTCTGTCTGTCTCTCTCTCTCTCTTCTTTCTCTCTCTCTCTCTCTCTCTCTCTCTCTCTCTCTCTCTCTCTCTCTCCTTCCCCCTCCTCTTTGTCCTTTAAGATAGTGATTTCTATCTTTGTTTACATTCACATCCTAATAGGAACCGCTGCGTTTTGTCAAAAACACGCAAAGAGGCGATGTGCAGAGTGCCATTTCTATCTCGAACGAGTTTCGTTCGACATTCCAGTTTGGCTGATAGAAGTGCCTCGACCTGCGCTTAGAACTGTACCCACGGAATACGCGCGATATAATATGTAAGCGCCTAGGGCTATATCTAGATTAGGCGCATAAAAATTATCACAATAATAATAATAATAAGCCTCATATTGATTGATTGATTGATTGACCTCTCGTAGCAGACGTTATGGAGACGCGTAGCTTGTGGATGTATTGCTATCACGTCCGTCGTAGAGAGTCCACGATTAGAAAATCGGAGGAGTGACGCGGATTGGAATGCTTAGACTTTAGGAGGCAGTTTCTGCACATTAATGGTGACAGTCAGTTTGTCAAAGCCCTAGCAGTTCTTCTGTGTGTTCATGGATACAAACTGCTTCTAGTGCAGAACTTGACTTAAATGACGGGAAAAGTGGGGGAAAATACTACTTCAAACACGGTCTAATAAATACTACGGGTGTTAGGTGAGCCTAAAAACGGTTGTCGTTGTTAAAAGACATTGATGTGACTAATTACACCAAAATTACAAAACTTACAATGGTGACCGCCTTCCAAATCAAAATTAAATGTCCCAGACACCTGCCTTAAAATGTCAGCTTTGTGTATGGCATCAGCTGCAACATTATCATCCAAGACCAATAGGAATGTGCGTCGCGCACTGATCAAAGTCGCACATTCATACCTCACTCACTATACCTACTACGCGGTCACACCCAATACCCTATCAGCGGCTGTACCGTAAATAGTGCTGAGATTAAAGTCACCTATCAGATATTATTAGAGTCACACCTACGATCACTGTCACTTCAAAGGCTGCGGTGAGCCGAGTGTGTACTTTTCGATACCAGATTTTACATAATGGTGTTAGTCGATTTTTGGCATCGGGTATGATCAAACACACGGCGGTAATAACATATGAGGGTTTGGTGACTAATCGCACGCATTACGTCCAGACGCTTGCGGGGCCTTCTCGTGAAAACAGTTCGGCTAGCCATCTCAGATCTGGCTACTTACTACTTACTCTCATAACCAAAAAATGCTCAGCCTGTGTGCACCCTGTGTACAGTGGGATCTTTTTTTATTACATTTAGTCAAGTTTTGACTACATGTTTTTAACATAGAGGGGGAATCGAGACGAGGGTCGTGGTGAATGTATGTATGTGTGTGTGTGTCTGTGCGTGTGTGTGTGTAGAGCGATTCAGACCAAACTACTGGACCGATCTTTATGAAATTTTTCATGAGAGTTCCTGGGTATGATATCCCCAGATTTTGTTTTCTTTTTTTTTTTATAAATGTATTTGATGACGTAATATCCGGCATTTTGTAAAAGTTGAGGCGCACTGTCACACCCTCATTTTTCAATCAAATTGATTGAAATTTTGGCCAAGCAATCTTCGACGAAGGCCGGACTTTGGTATTGCATTTCAGCTTGGAGGCTTAAAAATTAATTGATGACTTTGGTCATTAAAAATCTGAAAATTTTAATTAAAATTATTATTGAGTCACTTGAGAAAAAGTGACTCTATGTAATCGGTCAATGTTAGTCTGTCCGGCCGGCCGTCCGGCCGGCCGGCCGTCCGTAGACACCACCTTAACGTTGGACTTTTCTCGGAAACTATCAAAGCGATCCGGCTCATATTTTGTTTAGTCGTGACCTCCAATGACCTCTACACTTTAACGATGGTTTCGTTGACCTTTGACCTTTTTCAAGGTCACAGGTCAGCGTCAAAGGAAAAATTAGACATTTTATATCTTTGACAAAGTTCATCGGATGTGATTGAAACTTTGTAGGATTATTCTTTACATCAAAGTATTTACATCTGTAGCCTTTTACGAACGTTATCAGAAAAACAAGGGAGATAACTAGCCTTTTCTGTTCGGCAACACACAACTTAACGTTGGGCTTTTCTCGGAAACTATAAAAGTGACCGGGCTCAAATTTTATGTGAACGTGACTCCCAGTGACCTCTACACTTTGACGTCTGCTTTGGTGACCTTTGACCTTTTTCAAGGTCACAGGTATGTCTTGAAGGAAAAAAATTGAAATATCATATCTCTGAAACTATTCATCGGATTTGATTCAAACTTTATAGGATTATTCTTTACATCAAATTATTTACATCTGTATTGTGTTGTGAATAGCAATTTCTTCCTGTCCATCTGATGCCTCATATAATATTCAGAACTGCGAAAGTGACTCGATCGAGCGTTTGCTCTTCTTGTTTTATATATAAAACGATTCAAAATTACGTTTATCGTATTCTTCATCATTTTCTAATTCCAAAAACATATACATATGTTATATTCGGATTAAAAACAAGCTCTGAAAATTAAAAATATAAAAATTATGATTAAAATTAAATTTCCGAAATCGATTTAAAAACAATTTTATCTTATTCCTTGTCGGTTCCTGATTCCAAAAACATATAGATATGATATGTTTGGATTAAAAACACGTTCAGAGAGTTAAAAATAATAGAGATATAGAAAAGCGTGCTATCCTCCTCAGCGCAACCGCTACCGCGCTTTTTTGGATTGTTAATTTCACTGCCTTTGCCACGAGCGGTGGACAGACGATGCTACGAGTGTACAGTCTTGCAGAAAAAATGCAATGCGTTCAGTTTCATTCTGTGAGTTCGACTGAGCTTGACTAAATGTTGTATTTTCGCCTTACGCGACTTGTTTATTATGAATTAGTTTTGTAAATGCAACCAGTAGCTATTAAAGAAATGTATTTATACAACAACAAAAATCTACGGCAAGCAGTCAGGGTGTTGATTCTGTTGTATGTGACCAAGTGAAGGGATGGTCTTACCCCATGTAAAAGCCTGGTCAGATATGGAATCAGTATGACGCCATATGAAAATAACTTTACGTCATTCAAAACTGCCATGGCCACCTGTGTGAGCTCATGCATGTCCTTCGGAAAAGAATATCGTTGTTGTCATTACGATTTTTGTTTGTGAGTCTGCATGGCTGGTGGGTGCTTGTTCCTTGCGGAAGTGACTCATGACCAACCGTAAAATTGAGAAGAATTAACTTGAGATTGTATTGGATTTGCTGGAATTGGTTGCTGCATAATACGACATTGTGATCGTGCTGAAATTTGAGGTGCCAGAGGCGATTTATCGAGCCAAACACGAGTTTTCACGAGAAGGAGTGTGCCTTTAAGCTTTGTTATCGAGACTACGCGGGCAGCAATAAGGTGTTTTGTTTATAAGGTCTGTCTTTCGTCGTCGTCGACACAGGCGCGTATAACAACTGGCGTAGGTATGCTTATGATTGAGATCAGCCGTTGAGTAGTATAAACAGATTGCTATTAAAGGTACAGTCCGTCTCGTTTAAACAATCATGTGCACAACCACAGACCTGTCTTAGATTTTAGATGTAATTACACCATCCTTCCACATGGACTTATACCAAACATCAACAACCTGGCTGCTTCGTGTGGGCATATTTTGTGAAATTCGCAGCTTGACATAGGTTTCGCTTACAAACTTAATTCATCAACATATTCCAACTCTGCGCAGGCAGCATCCAGCTTGATTGCTGACGTTTGGTATCTGGAGAGGTGGTGTTATCACGTGCACCTTGAACAGATCTGTGGAGGTGCGCATGATCACTAGCACGAGAATGACTGTATCTTTAATCAAGTTAAAATGGTTATTAGTGCACTGCGAGCCTACGATTCTCTCCAACTTTTGTGTTCCCATATGGCAGAGTTGTAATATAGTTTAGTAGGACGTTCGCGGAAGTAGTTACAATGAACCTAAGGGTCAGTGTCCGAATAGGCATGCTGTTGACTATATCTGCGGGCTGACAAACTCAAACGACGACGATAATGATGATGACGCTGATGAAGATGTTAATGGATATGATTACGTCGATGGAGACGACGATGATGGCTTTGAGACATATAATAGTGACTGATACATCAAGTATCGAGTGTAACAAAATTCGATCATGGCTGGGATCGGTATCGCTCAGAGTTGCATTAGCACCATTATGGCAGCTTTACCAGCATTCCCTACATCGCTTGGAGGGTTTTTTTTAATCAGCAGCCAGTAAATAGGAACTTAGTCGATAAATATCGACAGGGGGCCGACTAATGGTTTAAATGTGAAATGTGTGTATAATAATGGGTGTGGGTCTGAAATGAAGTTAGGTAGTAGTTAACAGTTGTTTTGAATAATTATTGGTATTTTGACAATGTGGGTAGCATGGAAATGTAAGCATTTGAATGTAAGTCTTAGGTACCATTGTACCCAGGAAGAGAGACGAGAGATAGGAATAGGTTGCAATAGCTTGTGTGGTCTTTGAGTTTTGTTTTTGGAAAGACATTGTTAAAGAAAAAGAAGACAAGTACAGTAATGCAATATTTATTGTGAAAACCAACGATTGTACAAAGAACATGTGAGGCAACATTATGTCTATGATGGTGTGAAGAAAATTAGTTATGATTTATACTATTATTATTTAGACTTGAGACTGAATAGCAAAAGGCGAAGTGTATGTTTTGTGGTGTGAATTGAAACAAAATGAAAAGTGTAAAAGTGTAATGTAAATATCTGGGAAATTGTGGTTAAAAGACTTCGTTATTTCTTGATTGTTATTTACTATTATATTGAAGTGAATAGCAAAACGCTGTATTTGAAAACAGCATGGGATTTATATATATATTTTTTTTTGGTATCAGGTAATGCCCTAGTTTTTACAAATTGTAGCAAAGTCGATTAACTTTACTATGTACGATGTTTGCTTGCAAATTACAACACAAACGCGAAAAACTTAACTATTTGTAGAGTTCTAAGGCATTGCAGACAAAGCAACTGCAAGAAAGTCAGGTTTTCGCAGTGTGAAAATCCGCTGAAAACGGTCTTATATCCCTTCCGTTAACATGTAGGCTCTAATGACACTGACCCTGAGCTGACCCTGAGGCACTGAAAAGGTTTTCACGGAAAAATTCTCTCGAAGAACCAAATGGGTTCGGTGCATTTGTCAGTCTGTCACATGTTGAAGGGCCCCATACGGGTTGAAAGAGATAAGGTACTGTCGTGTTTTTTCCCAAACCTAGTGCACTACCGTTCTCACGAGATAAGTTACTTCTGTTTTGTTCCGGGTGTTTTTTTTCCAATTGACACCATGTATGAGAGATGAAACAGAAAAGCCTGTTGTGAAAATGCAAAAATTTGGAGGAAAAAACGAAACAAAACAAAAGTAACTGTTCTCATGACAACGGCAAACAACGACACATGTTCACCGCCCTCAGCTAATTCAAGAAATCACCCCCCTCCTAGGTACACGTGCACTCAAGTTAACCTCTGCTTTGATCTGTGTGCCAAGAGTCAGATGAGAGAGAGAGAAAGCGAGAGCGAGAGAGAGAGAGAGAGACACACACACACACACACACACACACACACACACATAGACAGAGACACACATAAAAAGACAGAAGCGGAGAGACTCAGAGGGAGACAAAGACATACATACAGACAGAGAGAGAGAGAGAAAAAAATTTAACTGATCTCGTGAGAACGGTTGAGGCCTTGCAAGGTTTTGACGGCAACAATAATTATTGTAGTTCTCTAAGACTTTATTTCTGTTTGATTTGTGATATGTTGGGAAGACATATTTATCAATTGATCAACAAAATAAAACATAATAAAAAACCACACAACATTGTTAAAATCATTATTGGCCAACGTTGAACGTTTACGAAGGCCTCAATCTTCTCGCGCCGCAGACCAGATTAATAGGTGCTTGATTTTGGTATTTTGATTTACATAACATTAAACCTTTCTTGGGGTTCATGGTCATGGCAACAGCCATAATAATATTATATCATGTATAATATAACATTTCAGCATATGTGAATTACATGTCATCATACCAAACTGTCATACATTTTTATTCCCACATTATTCTGATTGATCACAACCAAACCTACTATCAGTGGACACATCCAAATGCAAGCGCCTGTTCTTGACAACTTGCCACTGATCTAAAAATATAGATCAGTGCAACTTGCTGGGTCCTTTGCCACAGACACTGTTTGGCCTGTAGGTAAAATGTACAATGTATTTTCTGATTTGTGCACAAAAGCTTTTTTTTATCTTTTTTTTAAACATAACAATGTTTAATGTCACTGTATGTTTGAAAGACCATGGTCACATTTGTAAAACAAATGTTAAATTAGAAAATAAATAACATTTTGGTTCATGATTTTTCCTATACCTGTGCTGAAAATAAGAAATAAAATGTTGGTATATAAGTCACTCAGATGCAGTGTAGTATGAATGGTTTGAGTTTGTTGCGGTTGACCCTGCACATTTAGACCTATGATGATACCTTCGTTTTTGTTGAACAATTTTGCCTTCACCCCTCCCATAGGGTGACGTATTTCACAACTTCCTGTGTTACACAAACTCAGTGATGACCAATTTTGCCTTCACCCCTCCCATAGGGTGACGGATTTCACAACTTTCTACTGATGAACAATGTTGCCTTCACCCCTCCCAAAGGGTGACGGATGTCACAACTTCCTGTGTACACAAACTGATGACGTATTTCACAACAAAATGGCGCTGCCCATGGTCACCCTCGAAACTAACCGTATAAATGGGGGCCCCCTGGCCCCCATAACAACAATTTAAAAACATCAAACACTCTCTTACTTCTGTTTCATTAGTTCTGTTGAACTTGCGAGCCCTGACCCTTTGCACACTTTCCTCGTGTTAGTCTGCAACTTTTGATTTAGTTGCATCACGGCTGCTTTCCATCTAGCGCCCTGAGCTTCAAAACACTGCTGCCAGCTGATTAATAATAAGCTGTTTGGCTGGAGTGCATGAACCCTTCCACAGGTTACACACACACACAACGCCTGTCATAGCTTGTGCATCACGTGCAGAGAGGAATGTAGGTCAAGCCGCACATTTGGAGCTTCATTATTACCATTTGCATTCCGTGCTTTTTTCCCACAGTGACAGCTCCTGTTCTGTAAGTGTTTATTTGAACACGATCATGCTGCCTTTAATGATGTTTTTCTGTGTATCTTGCGGCTCTATGACGACTTCTAGGTTGTTTGGTTTGACTTAACGTCCTCCGACATAAACTAGCTAAGAGGCGAAAGAACGTTATGATTGTGGCTATTTAATACACTACATGCAGGTCTCAACTTTAGAAAGTTGCAGATAAGACAGAAACAAAACGTTTTGCTTCCGGACATTTTGCTCCCAGAGATTTTGTGAAGGGACGTACTTGTCAGGCAACGAATATTACTGAGAAGGCACCCATTTCAGAAAACACTGGTTGCGTCACGTATTTGGAACTAAATTCTTCCAGAGAGAGTGAGTCTATTCCCCACCAGTACTGGATAAACCCAACGGCCAGCGGATCCGAGGATACTCGGCGGATCCATTAAAGCGCATTAAATAGATCCGTGAAACTTGGGGTTAATGAGTTTAAATGAAGCCGCAAACTGTGACGAACGAGTGTCGAGGTTTCTGAACAAAACCGGAATTCACGCAGGAATTTGTGTTCGATGAAATCAGCCAACAAAATAGACTGGGTCAAGCACTGGTTTCCCTCATGAATCACTAACAAAGTGTTGTTTTTAACCCTGGAGCAAAAAAAAAAAGTGTTGTCTGTGCCAGTGCGCCACACCCCTCCCCCCAAAAAACAACTGACAGAGATTCCTAAAATAGCTCGCAGCCGGATCACGCTGACACGTGTCAGATACAGGTTGCAAAGGGAGCTAACTGGGCAAAAAGGCGAGAGAAGAAGGGCCATCAACACCCGAGGAGCCTGGGGTAAATATAGATCTGACTCAGGTGAGAGTAGATGATGAAAGGCAAGACGGAGGGAGGAGGAGGGAGATTGGGTGGGGCAGGTGGCGGTGAGGGTTGTAAGGAATGCTGCACCTAGCTGCACTCACTTATTATGCTTGTCACAGCAACATGAACTGCAGCCCTGCACAGTCGTTTGGCTCAGCTGGAATTCCAATGGGAAAAGGAGTTCAGTTAGGATCAGGGTAGCTCTGGAAATTATGTTCGAAAAGGTGTACATACACGGAAACCGTCCGTCTCTCTCTCTCTCTCTCTCTCTCTCTCTCTCTCTCTCTCTCTCTCTCTCTCTCTCTCTCTCTCTCTCTCTCTCTCTCTCTCTCTCTCTCTCTCTCTCTCTCTCTCTCTCTCTCTCTCTCTCTCTCTCTCAGACACCACACACATGCAACACATACAATACACACACACACGCACACACACACACACACACACACACACACACACACACACACACACGCGCGCGCATGTCAATAAACCAAGACTATCCCCAAACGTCATATCAAAGCATTGCGCTTCACTTCAGTCGTATCCCTTTTCCTCTTCACTTTTAGTACAGAAGCCAGAGGATAAGATATTTTGTGTAAACATTATTATTGCACGATGGAATAAATCATTCGTAAATCTTTCTGCAGAGGTCACTGGAGAAGTTGAGATTAAACAGAATTCCTGCTGTCTTTCAGATTATGATTCTATTTGGTAAAAGCTCATATATATATATACGATGAAAGTGCTGAGGAGAAACCCTCTGTGTTTCGTCTGGCCGGGTTTCCCGTCACTTTTAAAAGGACATGCGTCGTCATTGTCGTCGTTGTCTTCTTCCTCTTCTTCTTCTTCTGCAAATCAGGTGGAATGAGCCATCTATTCCCCTACCAGTTCAGCAAAGAGATTGATTTTACATGTGATAGTGTATACAGTGGAACCTAAATCCCAGACACCCCCCAGCCCCCCTACACTTTTTGTTTCGAAAACTATGAGCAGGCGGGGGAGGACAGTTGAAGGAGAAAGGGAAGAGGGTAAGGAAGGGGGGGGGGGGGATTCGACGCCCTCGTGAAGGTTTCGTTTTTATCAACAGTTAAAAAAAAAGACATCAACCAACATTTCTTTGTTTTGTTTGTATTCGTCGTCTTCAGATTAGAGTTTCTAAACTTTTCGTTTCGGAAATCAAGCGGGGGCGGACAGTTGTAGGGGAAAATGGAGGAGGGGGGGGGGAGGCAAACATACAGAAAAGTAGGCTTGCTGTGAGACGAGGAATCAGTTTAGAGCCGCTGGCTAAATTAGGTTTGGTATGAAAAGACGATCCATCAATCTGGCACAGCCACTCCAGCAGGTTATGACTCGCACGCTGTGGTGATGATCCGTTACGTGCTAAAATGTACAGTTGCCCGAAGCCAAACCGCCATTTTTTTCTCCTCTGATAAAAAAAAAAGTCTTCACCAAAACAGACCCTTTCCCTGTTTTGCATGCGCACGTGCTTCGGTTCTTGATGTCAGATCTATTTTAAGCCGCGCTACTTTGTGGGGGCAGGACTGAGAAAGGTAAAAAGAGGTCACTCTATTCCACTTTCCTCCAGACTGTCTGACATTTCTGTGGCGTCAACCCAGTCACCCAGCTATGGCTGGCCGTTTCAGCCACAAATGTTTTTGGGTCATACGACGGAAGCGGATCGCGGGATCTCGGTCCAAAGTGTCGCGTGACCTCGTTGGTGGTGACGAGAGATGAGAGCGAGGCGCCTGGGGTTGTTTGATCTCGCCGCTCGAAGGGTTTAAACAAATACGCACAAAAAGCAAACTTGAAAGTCTTGAGGAGGGAGATGAAGGCATGTAAGTTCGCCCTTAGGTTTTCTGTGACTGGCTACAAATGTCAACAAATTGCTCAACTTGGTTGGTTGAAACTCGTGGCCTATACATTCCGACAGATAGGTATGACAAGATGATTGAATCTAATTACTTATGTTTTATTGAAAAAACCTTAAATGAAATTGGTCTCTCTGGCCTTTGGACTTTTCAAGAAAATGTTCAATACTCAAGCGCATGGTTTAAAACGAAAGTAAAAAGAAGCTTGTATGACCAGTAAATCCATAAATGGTTTACAGAAATTGGAACAAAAAATATGTTTTGGAATTATCGAATGTTTAAAGATATTTTTGCATGTGAAGACTATGTCACACACCTGCCATATCAGCAATGTGTTTCAATGATGAAGTTTAGAACATTAAATAACAATTTGCCTGTACAGAAAGAACGTTATCTTAACAACCCGAGGTCAGAAAGAACTTGCACCAAATGTGTATCACAAGACATAGGTGATGAATTCCATTATCTATTTGTCTGTGATTTTTTCAAAGAAGAAAGAGCTGAGTTGTTACCACCTTACTATTGGAAAAAACCTAATGCACTTAAATTTAAAAAGTTGTTTGCTACTAAGAAAAAGAAATTGCTAAATAATATCTTGGACTTTATTAATAGAATTTGTAACCGTTTTTCATAATTTAAAAAAAAAATTTAAATTTACTATATTAGTATATAATTTATTATGATTGTATCGATTGTATTTATTGTTCAAAATGCCCCCAGGGGTTATGGACTAATAAAAACTTGAAACTTGAAACTTGGTAACGCGCTGGCCCGGACGTTACACACAACTCCTTGGTTGCTGTTCATGTTCGAGTCTTACCGAAAGTTGTCAAAGTCGCCGTACTAAAGTTACGAAAAGGCTCAGTTGAAGTAGATGATGATGCAACATTTGTTTTTACAATACACTCACACACACACACATACACTGGGAACACACACACACTCTCACACACACACACAACGTGGCACACACACACACACACACACACACACACACACACACACACACACACACACACACACACACACACACACACACACACCGAGAGAGACCGAGAGAGAGAGCCCGCAAGGGAGAGGGGGAAAGAGAAAGAGAGAGAGAGTCTAATCCCTACTGCACATTGAGTTCACACAGGTGTGGGGTATTGTCCAACAATGCAGAAAAAGGTATCATACTAACAATTCAGCAAATACCCCGTTTCACATTGTTGATGCAATACTCCAGTTTTTGTACCCAGGACTACGTTTCAGGACTACGTTGTGCTGGAAAAAAATGTTTATCCCGCAGCAGAATCTGGGTAAGAAATCCGGTGATACAACACTGTTGGACACAAAATCAGGCCTAACGCGTCAACGTTGCACTTTATGCGTAAAATAGATGTAAACAATAACAAAAATAACATGTTTTCATCTCTTGTTACAGGCTCCGCAGAAAGACGAAAAAGATCAGCATCAAACATCGCAGATCAGATGCCACCGGCACCATCATCATCAGACCAAACATTATCATCACCTCCACCACCGACACCGTCGTCGTCATCGTCATCATCATCATCATCATCATCATCATTATCATCATCATCATCCAGAGTGTCTCCAGACACCACTTACCTCAGGAATCAAAAGCAAAGACACCATGTGCATTATATCCATGACAACGAAGGTGACAGTATTTTCCAAGTTCCTTCCAACACTGTGGACCAATTGACTAAACTGCAGCAGTTCTTACTCAAAGAAAACAACGACTTCAGGGAACCAGGTGCCTCGCTTGACGACGATGATGCTGGCATCTACAGCAGCAGCGTCAACAACAACATCAAAACGGCAGTGCCTTATTTCACCATCAAAGACAAAGACTACAAGTTCAGGGAGCAATTTGTCAAAAATTCAGACAGAAAAGGGAGAAGAAAAGGTGACGTCACAAATGAACATAGTCACCATGACGACATTGACGTCAGTTCTGTACTAAATGACGAAGCCTCTAAATACTATGACGCTGATGACGTCAGTTTCGTACTCAATGACAAAACGTTTCAAGCCGGTCATGAAAACTCCATATATGATGTGCATAGTAGTGACAAATCCAACTTTGCTGAGCATAGTATTAGAAAAGACGTCTGGCCTTACTTGAGCGAAGAGGAGCCTGGCTTCTGGAACAGTACAAGTGCAGAGAGCGAGGAGGATGGAGGTGGGGAGAGTGAGGGGAGAGGGAGGAGATCGCTGGCCAAGTACAAGCACCTGCAGAGGGGCAGCGAGAAGACGATGGAGATGCTGGTGGTGGTGGACAAGACGATGATGGATCGCCATGGCACCAAGAACGTCACCACCTACACCCTCACTCTCTTCAACATGGTGAGTAACTATGCATTTCGGACACAGTCAAGGCCTTGTGTCTAGTCTTTCTTTAAAATTGCTCTGCCTTGCTCTCTTTCTTTGCTTCTTTTTTTCTTTGTTCCTCTCTTTCTTGGTATCTACAAGACAGACACATGTTTGTCAGCAACACAGGGAAACATGAGAATATCACTATGCTATCATATTTTTTTCTCTGAGCTAAGGGGATATATGGCGTACCCTTTCTGAAGGCGCACAGCTTTAATGTCTAGTCAATGATTTTGTCCTTTCTATTTGGGGCATGTTTTGTATGAGGTTTGTGTTGCTTTTTGTCATGTGTTGGTTTTTGGTTTTTTCATTTTTCATTTCTCCTTTCCTTTCAGGTGTCCAAGTTGTTCCAGGACGCCAGTCTAGGCAGCAGGATCCGTGTTGTTCTCGTCGGCCTGGTGCTGTTGGAAGGCGATGAGGTTCGTATGGGCAAAACAGAGCAAAAACAACTACCCGTCCCCCATTCTGCCCCATTTTTAAAGTGGAGAGGAGGAGGCTAGAGGTATATCCACAGAGACAGATATTCAAACGACAAACTGAATCTCCCTGTGCGGCCACAGCAATTCTTCTCATCGGCGAACATGAAAAAGCTTGACCTTCTAGCCGAGCTTTTATGATAAAAAGCAAACCTAGCCTACAACCATTCCTTCAAAAGTTGATGACCTTTGTGGTGCAATATTCTCACGTCGTTCTGCTCGGACTGAAATATGACATCACAAAAAAAGAAGCCTTTCTCGGTGAAAGCGTCAACGTTTGAGAACAAAGAAATCGCGGTGACCTTCCCACACCTTCTCGCGATCTTTCATTCCACGAATTGTTGAACGTAAGTAGCTAGGAATTCTGTTGAAGACCCATCTCGTCACAAGAAGTAAGCTGTAGCCTGCGTGACGCAATGCTGAGGGGTCTTCTGTGAAGTGGTCGACAAAAGGACATACAGACTGTATTGAAAAGGGCAAGAATAAAAAGTCCAGTCATCAGGGTTTTTATTTTTGGTTTTTTTGCAGCTGGTACTTTTAATTGCTAGCACTTGAACTGGAGAGAAATCGTACAACGAACAGCTGGTCTCCAGGAAATGTATTCACAGATCAGGGAATTTGTTTAACAATAGAGAAACATAGGAGCGGATGTGGGTCGGCGATGGTGCATGGTAGGTCCGGACCGTCAGAATTTAGTCACACTAAAATAATCAAGCGCTGCACAGGGCTATTGAACGATGTTAGCACATTCCTGCACAGATTTTGTCGTAAGGACTTTATGTCTAGTATTTGCTCTTTCATCCATGTTACGCAACATTGTATAGGCTTGTTTTGGCAATCTGTCATCAGTTGTTACAGTGGTTTGCTTGTTACTCAGTGAGGTGACAAATATATTGCTTTAAAATGCTATCGCACAGTCATGATATCCTTGCTGACTATTCCTTTGGCATAATGTTCTTACTTTTGCATAAAGCAAAGAGCTCAGGAAGCTACTCCACAAAGTTGAGAGACCTTTCCCTTCCCATACCTTCAATTACACTTTGTACCTATCTATTGGAGACATATGTCCATGCTAATCTTGTCACCTCTTTCTCTTTCGCTTCCTGTCCCTCCTGCCCCCCCCCCCCCCCCCCCCCCCATCCCCCCTTCCCGTTCCAGATGATCAGAAGATCTATCTTAGTGAAGAACTGGTTACCTACTGAAAAGAATAAACAATGTAAACAAGTGTAATACTGCGTTATCCTTCAACTTTGTAATGTTTTTTTTCTGCTTGCTCCTCTCCTTCTTCTTTCCTTCCTTCCTTCCTTCCTCTTACGTAATAAATTGCCTATTTCATTACAGCGGGGTCTGTACATCAACCATCACGCGGACAAGACACTCAACAGTTTCTGTTCCTGGCAGTCCGTTCTGTCGGGCGCTAGGGGGCGCCAGCATGACCACGCCGTGCTGCTGTCTGCCACCGACTTCTGCTCCTACAAGAACTCCCCTTGTGACACTCTGGGTAACATTTCATTTTGCTCCACTTTGGGGGGAGGGGGGGGGGGGCGGTCGTAAATACACAGTTTCCATGACAGTCTGACGAAATACACCCTCGCTATGACAGTATGCCGGGAATACATACTTAACATGCCAGTATGCCAGAGATTCACACTTGCCCTGCCAGTATGCCGGAAATACACACTTGCATGCCAGTAAGCCGCAAATACACACTTACCATGCCAGTATGCGGTAATACACTTGAGAATTAAGTCAAGCTAAGTAGTGACGACTATGCGTTGGCGTTAAAATAAAGATTGTTCGAGTCAAAGCTCACCTCACACATTTCCTTCAGTATTCCCCTGTTTTGTACACAGGAGCTCGTATCAAAGCGCCGGTCGATCGAAGTATCCTTCTCCTTTATTTTTAGTGTAGTACTACTTCTATGATTTACTTTTATACAAGCTCCTGTGGTTTTATAGGGCACTTGAAGTTCAGGTCCTGCCCTTGTGATGCAGTGGCGAAGACAAACACAGCATTTCCCCCGTCTTCTGGTATAACGTTGTTCTGCTCGCGACGCTTCCAACAGAACGTTATTGAAAACGTTTAGTGATTGGCTTCCTTTGCTCTGAGCTGATTCTATAATTCAAGATTTTTCTCGTCTAAAAAAAGGTTTTATTGGGAGACTCGAGGGCACAAACACTACAGTTTACAAAATAAAGCAAGAAGAATAATCCTGAGATATCATAATCTTGACACTACTGAAGTAACAGTCACGGTTTGTGTCGCAAATTTGACATTCATAGACTACATTCAAAAGGAAACCTTTGTGCGAGTACACTACTTTCTTTGTAGGAAACTTGACGCCAATCTTACAAAATAGACAGAGAAAAGGAAGCATATCAGCTGATAAAGTGATATGTCAAGGATTTTCAAAAAGGGAAAATCAAAACAATATAAAGAATTCGTGGCATGCTTTATTTTCGTAAAGATACCATCCTTCCCATAAAAACGATCGCATGAAAGACCACTGCTGACATGAAAGACCACTGCTGACATGAAAGACCACTGCTGACATGAAAGACGTCTGCTCACCATCTCAGATCCGGCCGGGCTTTTACTTGGGATAAGACCATCCTTCCACTTGGTCACATACCAAAAATGAACAGCCTGAGTGATCTCTGGGCACATTGGTAGTGTTTATTAGGTAAGTCCGTAAATGCAACAAGTGGCTTTTTTAGAAATTAATTCTTCCAACAAAATTTAACTTGCCGCAAGCAGTCAGGGTGTTGATTTTTGGTATGTGACCAAGTGGAGGGATGTAAAAGCCTGGTCATATCTGAGACGGTGAGTCGAACTGTTATCACAAGAAGGAGTGCGCCTCTAAGGTCTGCTCCGTTCTGTTGCAAAGTTGCACGGCAAAGCCTCAAGGTTATGCAAACAGAAAACGATACGCACAATGTGGCAATATCAAAAGACAAGGGGAAGCTGTGCACACGTCTGCTCTCTGCATGATAAGTGGGATTCCTTCCCCTTTTCATCTTTTCTCTCCTCCTTCGTGCAAGATTGGCCAGATTGTTGCCCCTTTATCGGAGAATCCGCGGTGGTTCTTTATTCCAGAAATACTCTTGGAATATCTCTCGGAAACTTCTTAGGGATAAATTACGCGTGTATCACCTGCTGTTAGGAATTTCGATCAACTTTGCACTGTGTGTGTGTGTGTGTGTGTGTGTGTGTGTGTGTGTGTGTGAGTGTGTGTGTGTGTGTGTGTGTGTCAGTGTCAGCCTGTGGGTGTCTGTGTCTGTGTCTGTACGACGTATCTGTGGCAGTGTTTGTCTGTGGCAATTTTTCTGTGTGTCTGTGTCTATGTCTGGTTGTCTTTATGATTGTATATGCGTGCGTGTGTGCGCGTGCGTACGTGCGTGTTTGTGTGTGTCTGTCTGTGGAAGTGTGTCTGTGTCTGTGGCTATATGTCTTGTTGTCCCTGTGTCTGTTCTTTTCTGTCCATGTGTGTGTGTGTGTGTAAATGGGAGAGGGTTGAAGGGCATATTATGATAACCGGAGTGAGCCTGCTATTTTCGATGAAATAAATTCAGTGATACGTTTGCCGGCTGCCGAGATAGTCTCAGGATAGAGTTTTAAACCTGCGATTTGATGCTGATGACGAGTTTCACATTAGAAGGTTTAAAGGATCATTCCTTCTCCTAAAAGCGATCATGTTTACCGCCACAGATCTTTCAGGCTTCTATGCAGAATGAAGAAAGGCATTCAACACATACCACAAAACATTATGTTTGTATCCTCAATATTGAGTAAACCTGTGGAGTAAGAAACAAGTCGCGTAAGGCGAAATTACTACATTTAGTCAAGCTGTGGAACTCACAGAATGAAACTGAACGTAGTCCGCCGCTAGTGCAAAAGGCAGTGAAAGTGACGAGCCTGTTTGGCGCGGCAGCGGTTGCGCTGTGCTTCATAGCACGCTTTACTGTACCTCTCTTCGTTTTAACTTTCTGAGCGTGTTTTTAATCCAAACATATCATATCTATATGTTTTTGGAATCAGGAACCGACAAGGAATAAGATGAAATAGTTTTTAAATCGATTTCGGAAATTTAATTTTGATCATAATTTTTATATTCTTAATTTTCAGAGCTTGTTTTTAATCCAAATATAACATATGTATATGTTTTTGGAATCAGAAAATGATGAAGAATAAGATGAACGTAAATGTGGATCGTTTTATGAAACGTTTTTTTTTTTTTACAATTTTCAGATTTTTAATGACCAAAGTCAATAATTAATTTTTAAGCCACCAAGCTGAAATGCAATACCGAAGTCCGGCCTTCGTCGAAGATTGCTTGGCCAATATTTCAATCAATTTGATTGAAAAATGAGGGTGTGACAGTGCCGCCTCAACTTTTACAAAAAGCCGGATATGACGTCATCAAAGACATTTATCGAAAAAATGAAAAAAAAATTCCCGGGGATATCATACCCAGGAACTCTCATGTCAAATTTCATAAAGATCGGTCCAGTAGTTTACTCTGAATCGCTCTACACACACACGCACACACACACACACACACACACACACACACACACACACACACACACACACACACACACACACACACACATACACCATGACCCTCGTCTCGATTCCCCCTCTATGTTAAAACATTTAGTCAAAACTTGACTAAATGTAAAAAGTAACAGCTCAAAAAGCATTATGACGATGAGAGTGAGAGGAGCAATCTAAATAAACAGTAGTGTTCAGAATTACATACATTCAAGACATGTACACTGGCTTGGTTTTTGGAGTCGTTGTAGACACTTATCGGATGCTTCATCTGGAAATGTCTCGCGGCGTGTGAGACTTTAGCACGTAGCGAAACGGTAAACATGCAAGTAAGCTGGATATGGGTGGGGTGGGGGTAAATTGTAGGCTTAACCTTCACAGAATCATTTCTGTGCATTTTCTCCATGTTGTTTTTATTCTTAAAGTACTTTTTGAACGGGTGAAATATTCAGAGTAGGATATTTCGAGCGTTTGCGTCAATCCATCCGCTATACATGTTCTTATCTGTAATGAGCGTCTGTGTGTGTGTATGTGTGTGTGTGTGTGTGTGTGTGTGTGTGTGTGTGTGTGTGTGTGTGTATGCCTTGTCTGTCTGTCACTGTCTGTCTGTCTGTCTGTCTCTCTCTCTCTCTCTTTCTCTCTCTCTCTCTCTCTCTCTCTCTCTCTCTCTCTCTCTCTCTCTCTCTCTCTCTCTCTCTCTCTCTCTCTCTCTCTCTGAGAAAAAAAGAAAACAAGAAATGTTTGGATATTATTTTTACGCAGATCAACATTAAATAGTTAACGGGGATACATTAAAAATAAATACATAGAGACCGGCAAGAGGTAAGAGGATCACTCGTATGGAAATATGTCAAACACATTATCGCGCATACAGTTGTGTTTCCATAACTAAGGCAAACAATCGTTTCGCTGTCAGAGGGTTTCAACCTGTCAAAACGGCACATTTATCTCCGCGGAGTCACGTTGCTTTATTTTAGGTGTTGCAACTATTTCAACAAACATGTCTGCTTAGCGCCTCGATCTCCACGATAATGACAAAAAATCAAATCTCTAAGGAGTTTTTTCAATCCTTGCACTGTGCTGCATGAAGAAAATTTTCATTATACACTGATCCACATAAGAAATGCAATGTTTGTGAAGGTGGGTTAACAAGTGCGATTACGCTTAGCGATGGCGCTGCATGCAGTTTTGTGCAGACCGGAATTCGCTGACAAGAACGAACTCTGGTTCTTATTGAAATAAGTGACTTTAATGTCGCAAATCTCTTAAGTAAGTATAATAAGGCAAAGAATACGCTTTAGTTGTTTGTTGTCTGGGCTGTCAAACAAAACATGAACAATCGGTCGGAAGCTTCAAATAACAAATTTAAACAATATTTTCAAAAACACGGTATAAAGCTGTATCTACATCTTAAAATGTCGTATCTCCTTTGGTGTCGAGAATCGAAGTAGAACGGCATCAAACTGAAACACGTGCAGGATAGCAGTGCCAATACGGAAACATTTTCAGTTTATGAAAATCTCCACAGGAGAGTTGATGTCCTCTTGCGATTCTAAGGAGGATTGGTATGTTGTTAAGTGAACTCAGCAACCTTTTTGAAGAAAACCGTACCCGAGACAAGAGAAAAACTTCGCGCCTCGGATGTCTAGCATCCTATCACAATCTGGAAAAACGTGTGGCTCAAAGTTGACGTTAAGAAAGAAGTTGTGGCGAAGATAACGCCCAACGAACACTTGAAAGCGTCAGAAATCTTAAAATGGCGCCGTTTTGGTCTGCCATTAGAAGATTATTGTCTGTTTTTAAACACGTTTGAACGACTTGTCAGCTTTGTAGCTGATTAAAGCAAACTGAGGGAGAAGACGAGGTGGGGATTGAAGAGGGTCTTGTCAAGGTATGCGTAAGTGTGTCATGTGTTTAGCTTCTATTAAAAACTGAGGGTGCTGACGAGGTGGGGTGTTCTTAGGGGGGGGGGGGGGGGGTCTGGGGGGGTCATGTCAAGGTACTTGTGAGCATATCACGTGTTTAGCTTCTGTTTCGTTTTTGTCCAATAGCTACTGCACGCTGAGGCATATAACCAAATCGACAAAAAGATAGGTTTTGACCTATTTATCATGAAGCGCTGGGTCACTTTCAGATATCAATGATTCTCTCCTCTCCTGTCTTGACGAAAAGTTCAAAAATTCCCAAATTTGATCCACCCAAAAGCTGAACTCGCGACACTTTTAATGCTTGGTATGTCAGTGACAACCACTGTCATCTGCCCAAAGCCCTGTAGAAGGCTTCTGTGGCAGCCCAGCTCCCCCCCCCCCCTCTCTCTCTCTCTCTCTCTCTCTCTCTCTCTCTCTCTCTCTCTCTCTCTCTCTCTCTCTCTCTCTCTCTCTCTCTCTCTCTCTCTCTCTCTCTCTCTAGATTTGGCATGGCACAAGCTTACGTTTTTCCAGTAGTTACAGATCATGGGCACTGTTACATTAAGAATGCGACGATTGTTTACATAGAGACCCTACTACGTCGGGGTTTGTGTGCCCCGAGCAGATACACATCACAGTGTTATTTCAGTAGCAAAGAGACATGTCTTTGAAGTAAACATAAAAACATGTCAGAATGTTTCGCTTCGCAGTGTCGCTTTCTTCATCCGCGTCCATCCACGCCCTTTTTCGTCAGATTCCAGAAACGAAGCCTGAAAGAGTCATTGTCACGAGTTTTTTGGAAAAGTAGGTTACAGGTTTCGGGTGAAAATAATTAGCTGTTAACAGATAAAGTTAATCTGTTTATCGCGAGTCTGTGTACACAACTCATGAGGGTAGTCGTTTTTTCGCCTTACATCTCAGTTTCTAAAATAGCTTCTGCACTCTGAACTGAAGTCACGCCCTCATAAACAGATCTGTCTTGGTTGCACACGAATTCAAAGAAGAGACTGTTGTTTCTCAATGAGTGTATGGTTGGCCTTTGCTGTTTTTCGTTCGAAACGACAGATCCATTTGCTTTCTTGAG
Organism: Littorina saxatilis; assembly: GCF_037325665.1. Classification (NCBI taxonomy): domain Eukaryota; kingdom Metazoa; phylum Mollusca; class Gastropoda; order Littorinimorpha; family Littorinidae; genus Littorina; species Littorina saxatilis. The sequence continues at coordinate 30,108,892 of NC_090245.1, read as the reverse complement.
ATGTTTGATGCACTGACTCACGTTTTTGTCTCTTTGCTGTCTTTTTCAGGCTTTGCTCCTATCGGCGGAATGTGTAATCAGATACGGAGTTGTACCATCAATGAAGACACGGGACTCAACACTGCACTGACTATAGCGCACGAAATTGGACACAAGTGAGTAATAATGAGAAGGAAACGATAAGAAAGGGAATGAGGGGAAGTCAGACAAGAACGTGGAGGCTAGGGTGGAAGAAGAGATGAAAGACAGGCTTTAGAACTTCTGCGAAGGAAAGTGAGGCTGGGAGATGGGTTGAGAACGAGGATGCGTAACGAAGACGAAGAATAGATTAAAGACAGGACTGAAAAATGTTTAGATAAAGGGCGAAGAAGGAAACATGAGGATAGAGATGGGGGGAAGGGGGTAGAAGAGGGATGAACAGTGGCACCATACTTTTCTGTCTTCCCTTTTGTCATATTTTGCGATTTGTCCTCCTCCTCCTCTTCTTCCTCTTCATCCTCACCTTCCTCCTTTTCCTCTTCCTCATCATCCTCTTCCTCTTCCTCCTCCTCCTCCTCCTTCTTTTTCTTCTTTTTTTTCTTTTTTAAATTAGAATGACATTTTTGCTAAGTGTTGCATCTTATATGGCAGCGACTTTTCTTTCTGTGATAAACGTTGCTCTGCACACTTTAACACGTACTGTTGCCAGTTCTAGTTGCTAACTTTTAAAAGAGTCGTTTCAATTTTAACCAAACTTTTTAGTTAACGCACATACCTTTGTCAGTTTTGTCATTCCAGCAGGAGGGTTATCTATTTTATGCATTCTATTTTACAGCTTCGGCATGTTCCACATTCTGTGTAAGAATATCTATTCTCATGACTATACAATTTGTGAGCACTCGGTGATACTGCTTTGACATGTTTCACTATCTAGAGGGTTCTACTGGTTCTATCATTAGCTACATTTTGTATTGGTATATTTATGCTCATAACTATACCAGTTTGACATTCCATGTTCAGGATGTTCCATTTTGAGCACTCTATGTTCCAGTTTCTGTTCTGCGTCGGTGATGGGAACTACTGGTTCTATCATTCTGTACTAGTACTCGTATATTTATGGTCATGACTTTTTAGTTAACGCACATACCTTTGTCAGTTTTGTCATTCCAGCAGGAGGGTTATCTATTTTATGCATTCTATTTTACAGCTTCGGCATGTTCCACATTCTGTGTAAGAATATCTATTCTCATGACTATACAATTTGTGAGCACTCGGTGATACTGCTTTGACATGTTTCACTATCTAGAGGGTTCTACTGGTTCTATCATTAGCTACATTTTGTATTGGTATATTTATGGTCATGACTATACCAGTTATGACATTCCATGTTCAGGATGTTCCATTTTGAGCACTGTATGTTCCAGTTTTGGCATGTTCCACGACGGGGAGGGGAACTACTGCCGCCAGACGGTTGGTTCCATCATGGCGCCCACACTGGTCAGTAAGGATGGTACGCTGCAGTGGTCAGTCTGCTCCCGGGCCTACCTCCTCAGGTTCCTCAAGTGAGTTTTAGGCTGGACATAGTATAGTTGGCAGTTTGTTTCGAATTATGATTAAGGTTTTGATTGCTTGATTGGTTTTAATTTTATTTAGATAGATAGGGTTAAGTTGAGGGAGGACCAACTATTAAAACTTTTTCTCTGTCTCTCTCTTTCTCTCTGTCTCTGTCTCTCCCTGTCTCTGTCTCTCTCTCTCTCTCTCTCTCTCTCTCTCTCTCTCTCTCTCTCTCTCTCTCTCTCTCTCTCTCTCTCTCTCTCTCTTTCTTTCTTTTCACGCCTACCGTTCTTTTAGTTGGGGAATTGTGATTATATTACACAAAGATATTTCTATCGGGAGATGTTTTCACCGAACACTACACACGCAGAACAACATAAAAAGGATCCAATCACGAAAGACCACGAGCAAGCACATGTCTATAACGCCTTTACAAAAACAGCAATGAATACTGTACTAAAAGTCGTGTTTCTCACTCATCGCAGCACGCCCCAGTCCGTCTGTCTCGACGACAAGTCAAACCACGTTGCTGAGCTGAAGTTCCCTGACCAGCTTCCTGGTCAGCTGTACGATGCCGATGTCCAGTGCAAGTGGCAGTTCGGACCGACCGCCCAGCTCTGTCAGTACGACTTTGGCAAGGTGAGACCAGAGTGTCACAGATGAGCAGTTGTGCAAGAATGCTTCAGGTTTGCGATGACTCAACTATGCTCACAGAATGAGTCGATGTATGTTCCGTATATCTTCTTCACCTATTCCTTTTCCTGGATTATTAACTTGAGAGGGAGCAGAGATTGTGTACATGGTGGGGTTTTGTTTTTTTATAAAGCTGAAGCTTTACGCCCTCACGGCAAAGCCATTAGGGGCACGTGAGACGCGAAAACCCGGCTTGTGTACATGTTTATGTGAAGGGAGACTTTAACACGGATGCGCTTAATCCTAAAATTTCTTCTTTTTTTTTTTGCTTTAAAGAACACATGCTGCTACATTCCCTGTTGGCTCTCGTGTTTCGTAAGGACGCTGCTATTGACACAGAATTCAATTGCATACGTCAGTGTATGAAATACTGACGTGAAGATTGCACGATGATAATTATATGGAAACAGTTCCGACCGATTTTATGTGTTACGTTTGACAAACACAAGGACGTGTGCACTGCACTGACCAAATTCGAATGACCTTCCCGCAAAAGGTGTCAGCGACCAAATGAATAAAGGAGGGCAGTGTTACCTTTTGGTCAACAAGTCAATAAACTATTACTATAGTATTAGTGCTTATCTTTAATATTTCACTGAAACAAAAACATGGTATAGAGGGAGATTTTCTTCGGCAAGATAAGGACAGGATGTGTAAATGTGCTTTGGGAAAAGATTTAGATTCAGAGAAAGGAAGTAAAGCGATGTGGGTGTGGTGAAGGAAAAGAAGTGGTGCCGAAACGAAGAGTCAAATTTAGTTTGGTTTGTTTGTTTGCTTAACGCCCAGCCGACCACGAAGGGCCATATCAGGGCAGTGCTGCTTTGACATATAACGTGCGCCACACACAAGACAGAAGTCGCAGCACAGGCTTTCTGTCTCACCCAGTCACATTATTCTGACACCGGACCAACCGGCCAGTCCTAGCACTAACCCCATAATGCCAGACGCCAGGCGGAGCAGCCACTAGATTGCCAATTTTAAAGTCTTAGGTATGACCCGGCCAGGGTTCGAACCTACGACCTCCCGATCACGGGGCGGACGCCTTACCACTGGGCCAACCGTGCCGGTATGAAGAGTCAAATCGATTGGACCTGACCGAAAGAGAATGCAAAACACGAAGAGAACATTTATTTTCCGTAAGAGAAGAATCTATTTTCCCACAATACGTGTCCAGAAAGGCAATTCCGCCATTTGTGGCAGTTGTTGATTTGATTATTTTCTTGTTGACAAGGACACGGTTATTCCCCCTGCCTCCCTGGCTGCCATGTTTGTGTAGAACACGTGCAAAGAAACTGTAGAGGAAGAGCCAGAAGATCGTCAGCGAGCGAAACGGGGACCCAGCATTCTCTTTCTGATGCGATCAATTTCCCAAGTTTTGTTTAATTTACTTGTTACTTACAAACACACGCACAGCCTTCTTGTCTTCTTGATTTACACAAGTAGACGAAACTGAAGAAAAGACGTGTCTCGTTTAATTTGCGTGTTATTTACGAATACACGTTCCTCCCTCTTCCAAGCTGGTTCTGGTGTTTATGGAAAGGGGCGAGATTGAAGAAAGAACGTGTCTTCCTTATAAGACCGTGGTGTCGCCCTAATGGGGATAGAATTTGACATCGAGTTGTTGCGTGTGATTTGATTATTTTCTTGTTTGGACGAACACGGGCTATTTCTCGCCAAGGTGCTTGTCATATTCCGGCTCACAGGACACGTGCAAGAAACAGAGACGGTGAAAATAATTCCCACCATTGCCCCTCTCTACCCCACCCTCTCTCCCTCTCTCTCACGCACCCTCCCTCCACCCCGCCCATAGAAAAGAGAGGTTTAACATGCTTTTCAACATTCCAGATGGCATACTTTTACGTAACCTTCCCCAATCTGATTATTTTGGTGTTTACAAAGACAGATGTCTCCTCCATGTTAGTTGTTTTGATAGCTCTGAACACCTGCAAGATATTGTGTGGCTGCGAGTAAAATGGCACCTTGAAGCGACACGATCTTTCTCTAGAGGGGAAAATATCGATGGGGAATGGGGGAGATAAGAATTCTTCAAGAGAGTGACACAGACTGGGAGGTTGTATGTGTATTTTTGGTAAGCTTATATTGCATCTTCTGTTTGGCCCTGCTTTTTGTTTTAAACTGGTAAGACATTGTTGAAGCCTAATGCTCGAGCCAAACTTTCCTTTTTCCTTTCATGCGTTTACACAAATCCATTCCGTTGTGCTTCTAGGATGAGTCCCTCCACCTTCCCCTCCTTTCCCTACCTCCTCAAAACCAACCCCCACCCACCACCCCCACGTCCTCCTCCTTCACACCACCTCGTCATTGAGATATTAACTTAATCAGGATAATTTGGCGTTCTCAAAGCACAAAGCTTTACTTATTCTCCCATGCTGTTTGTAAGTTTGTTTCTGTTAACAAGTTCAAAAGTATTCCTCTATCCTGCCGGCTCCTGTTTTTCTTCAAAGGCACGTGCAACAAGCTATGCACAGTGTGCTGTTTTATCACATTTTAAAGAATCCCGAGACCCGACATATTTTTGCAAAGAGGACTTTAACGCGTATGCGCTTAATCCGATTATCTTCTTTATGGATTAAAGAACACATGCTGCCACATTCCATGTTGGCTCTCGTGTTTCCTAAGGAAGCTGCTATTGTAACAGAATTCACTTGCATAAGTCAGAAAGATGCAATATGTGGTAACATGTTTCAGCAATGTGCTTAAATCAGGTTGTTATCTTGTGTATGAGGACAGATGCATTTTTTCCTTTCCGATCTTGCACGGGGTACGTTTTTCGACATGTGCGAGTTTTCATGGTGGTCTGCTGTGCATGGCGATATTTGAGGAAGAATCTACAACCCCTTCATCTTCTTTCAGTTCAGAGAGTTTGAAATACATCTCAAAGTTTGTTTTTGTACAAGACGCTCACTGTTTCCGTGCCTTCCCCCACCACCCCACTATACCTTCAACGCCTCCCATCCTCCCATCACTTTTTAGGTAAAACACGCGCGAGAACCGGACTGGCTACTGTGAGAGCAGATTAGAATGCAGAGACCTGCAGAATTATAGAGACCAGTACGTCTTTACGAAGGGCACGTGCGCTGTTGGACCAAAAACGTGGCCAAATATTGGTCTCAGTAAGGTGAGATCAGGACATAGGCATTGTTGGTCTAAGTACGACAAAATTAGGAATGTACGCTCTGTCGGTCTGAACACGGCCAAATCCTGCATTGCTGGTCTACAGCAAATTCAGAAATATGCCTTTTATGGTCTAAACATGACAAAATATGGATGTCTGCATTTTGGTCTAAACACGACAAAATCAGAATAAACTAAGGCACTTTTGGTCTAAACAGCGCAAAATCATAAAAATTCCTTGCTTGTCTTAACATGACAAAATCTGGACACTGGCATTGCTGGTCTAAACACGACAAGATGAGGACACACGCATTCGTGTTCTAAACGCGGAAAAATCAGGACATTTCTGCATTGCTGGCCTGAATGTGGCAAGAATAAAAGCTAAGCCTATTTGTTGTAGCAGTGCAGATGTAGCGTGATTCTGAAATAGGCAGAACTTGGTCACATGCGTCGTTCGTAAAATGTTTCTTGCTTTATACGTCTTGTTTGCAGGACCCGAGCATCGTGTTTTTGGTGTTAGCAAGACTTAGGTTTCTTCTTTTCTTTGTGCAGGACATGTTTGTCACAGTGGCAGAATTTGTACTATTTCTTATAACTCTACAGGAGTAATGTGGTTTTACCGTGGTATTCTACCATGTTAGGGAAAGAAACACGCATTGTGTGTATAGCCGCGCACTGACATGACGTATGTGATATTTGTTTTCGGACATGCACTATAACATACCAAAGTCACAAAATCCATGGTGCATGTTTATGCTCGCGCAGGGAACAAGCATATTGCGTTAGCACGCTGACAACATGTATGTGATATTTGTTTTCGGACATGCACTGTAACATACCAAAGACATGAAATCCATGGTGCATGTTTATGCTCGCGCAGGGAACATGCATTGCCCAACCACACTGACAAAATGTATGTGATATTTGTGAAAGCACATGCATTGTTTTATGTCAAAGTCACCAAATTGACGATGCCTGTTTATGTTGGCGCAGGACACATGCAAGGCGCTGTGGTGTTACCGTGGCAACAAGAGGTGTGAGACCAAGTTTCTGCCGGCAGCGGAGGGCACTTCCTGCGGCGTGGGTATGGTGGGTGACATTTTCATTCTGCCATTCAGTGTCCGCCTTGTCTGTCTGTTGGTCTGTCTGGCTGGCACGATGTCTGTCTAGTCTGTCCCTTTCGTCGGTCTGTCTGTCTCTGTTTCGTCTGTCAGTCTGTCTCTATATTTCTCTGTGTATCTGTCCTGTCTGTTCGTAGGCGTGATTTTTATTACAGGCATTGGTCTGCCCGGTGTCTGTCTGTCTGTATTTCTGTCTGGCTATCTGGCTATCTGCCTGTCTGTCTGCCTGTCTGTCTGCGTGGACATGCTAGTCACCTCGTTATTGCCTTGAATGTCCTTGACTCATGTGTCTCAGTTGCTAGGTGACATTTTGCTTCAGCCAGGGTTATGCCTCAGTTGTCCTTCTGTCTGTCTGTCTGTCTGTTTCCGTCTGTCTGTCAAATCTGTTTGTCTATCTGTCTGTATGCTTGATGCTTTTATCGTCTTTCTTTGTTAAATGTATTTGCTTCTTACATGTCTCTGTTATGTTAATGGGTGACGTTTTGTTGCAATAATCGCTCCCCATTTCGGACGTCGTATTGGTACAATCATCTGTACTTCATGAGCAGACGCAACAGACACATATTGATTACTGCACAATTAAACAAAGTCACTCAGTCATCTACGTGTCGTGAGACCCAGCAAATTACGGAGTAAGAAGCAGAACAGCTGACCGAGTAAAACTAAAAACGAAGGGGGAGAAAGTACAAACAGGCATGAGGCCAGGGGTAGGGCGGATGGTGGCGAGAGAGGTGAAGGCGGACGGGGAATGTTTACAGTGCCGTGTGTCGGGCTGGGAGCAGTGCCCGCCAGTGTTTAGCTCAGGCACCGTCACGGCAGACGCGAATTATTCATTAGTTCCATGCAGGAAAATGCAGCGCGCTATTCTGGTCATAAATACAACTGTCGTCCTCATCTCTAAGGCAGACTGATACCAAGAGGTGTAAGTTACGCCCGCCTTCAGGCTCAGGCATTTTCAAACGCTCGACTCAAGACTTACAAACACACACTTGGCAGGATAGAAAAAATACTGAAGGGGTGAGCACCTGGCAAGGTTGGAGAATACGATAAGATAGAGCTTAATTTACGAGGGTAATCGGCAGGCGAGTAAGTGCTTTTAGAATGCTTCCAACTCATTTCTCTACTGTGGGACTTAGTTATAGATGTTACCTTCACAGTGACGGTAGTAGAATTTAAAAATACTTGAAAATGCTCAATTGAATACATGGAATTAGAGTGTCCGGAGTTCAGACTGACAAGAAGGATAGGGGAATGAACAGAAAGAAAAGCGGATGCAGGCAGACAGACAGATATACAGACAGACAAACTGCAACAGACAAAGAAGGATAAACACATAAACTTGTATCTCTCTCTCTCTCTCTCTCTCTCTCTCTCTCTCTCTCTCTCTCTCTCTCTCTCTCTCTCTCTCTCTCTCTCTCCCCTCTCTCTCTCTCTCTCTCTCTCTCTCTCTCTCTCTCTCTCTCTCTCTCTCTCTCTCTCTCTCTCTCTCTCTCTCTCTCTCTTCTTCGTTTGGTTATATTTTCATTTGTCCAAAGCATCAGTGTTCATTATATCCACACAAAAACACTCAAAGCTTTAATAACACATTTACTCATGCATGTGTATTCAGCATTGTTTTCACTACGTTACATATACGACGCTTTATATTTGTGTATAATATGTAATGTGTAAATATTCATATGTTGTTGTTTTTCTCTACCTTTTTTCTACGTTAATATCCGTGTAAATATGTGATTAGATTAGTCCCCTCTCTGGGCGAGGGCTGGTTGAAAAAAAGCTCGTTGTATTGCTTATGCCACAACCCTCGAAAAATAAAATTTGATTTGATTTGATTTGATTTGATCTCTCTCTCTCTCTCTCTCTCTCTCTCTCTCTCTCTCTCTCTCTCTCTCTCTCTCTCTCTCTCTCTCTCTCTCTCTCTCTCTCTCTCTCTCTCTCTCTCAGTCTCTGCTGTCGCTCGCTACTTACCTTACTCCCTTTCTCACATACACACACTCATTCATTCATTCTTCCCTTCATTCCTTCTTTTATTCAATCACACACAGATAAAGAGTAGAACAACCAAAAACATAAAAACAAGACTGCAAGCAAAAAGAAACGCAAAACACTCACGCCCAGAGCACCTGGCAGTGGGGAATTTTGTCATGGTGTGAATACAAGCAGATTGCACGTGTTGTTTGCATGTTGCGTAACCTTTCACAAAGACACTGCATCTCTTTACCCCATCTCTTTGTTGCCTCTTTGTTTTCATGTCAGGCGAAGTTGACGAATATTTGCCCTTCTTCCTTGTTTTAACAGCTGGCTTAGGACAGCGCTAGCTTTTCGTTTCAAACCGCAGGGATCTGTGTAAATTTGTGTTCGCTGGAAGGGATACGCTGTGTGCTTTGTTGCAATAGAAAATAACATTACATACTTACGGTTCCCTTCAAGAGAAGGGGTTGCGAGCAATATATGTATGACGGATTTTTCCGTCGGTCTGTTCGTCTGGGCGTGTGTCTGTGTTAGTTGATGGTGCTTTCAGTGTTCCTGTTTTCACTTGTTTGATATCTGTGTGCTCGTAATCTTGTTACGATTGGGGTCTTGCTTTGTGAATGAGGTCTTTGTAGGGATTCTCTTGGCGAGCTTGGCCCTTTTTTTTCCTCAAGAACCAATCAGACTGTGAACAGTGATGCAAACACACAAAAGGATGCTGCTTGAAGTACGGGGTCGCACTGATTGGGGCGGGGGGGAGGGGGGGTTCTCAGTCTAACTTTGTTGTAGAAGTTCTCTCTCTCTCTCTCTCTCTCTCTCTCTCTCTCTCTCTCTCTCTCTCTCTATCTATCTCTCTATCTCAGTCTCTCTCTCTGTCTCTCTCTGTCTCTCAGTCTCTCTCTCTCTCTCTCTCTCTCTCTCGCTCTCTCTCTCTTTCTCTCTCTCTCTCTCTCTCAGTCTCTCTCTCTCTCTCTCAGTCTCTCTCTCTGTCTCTCAGTCTCTCTCTCTCTCTCTCTCTCTCTCTCTCTCTCAGTCTCTCTCTCTCTCAGTCTTTCTCTCTGTCTCTCTGTCTCTCAGTCTCTCTCTCTCTCTCTCTCTCTCTCTCTCTCGCTCTCTCTCTCTCTCTCTCTCAGTCTCTCTCTCTCTCAGTCTTTCTCTCTGTCTCTCTGTCTCTCAGTCTCTCTCTCTCTCTCTCTCTCTCTCTCTCTCTCTCTCTCTCTCTCTCTCTCTCTCTCTCTCTCAGTCTCTCAGTCTCTCGTGACAATAGTTGTCTCTCAGTCTGGACCGGCTTCTCTGAGCCGTTGACAGTAGTTCCCTGTGTTGAACGATGTCTTTTGACCTGTTGACAAACTGTTGACCAATGTTTCTTCCCAATCTGTGTCCAGTGGTGCCGAGACGGAAGTTGCGTGAAGTACGGAAGAGACGGACCCCACCCTGTGCACGGGGGGTGGTCGCACTGGGGGGAGTGGTCTGAGTGCACGCGCACGTGCGGCAAGGGCGTGCAGGCCAGGGAGCGACAGTGCAACCGACCTCTGTACGTTGTTCGCACGAGGGTGGCGGTAAATATAACGGAGCATTTAAAATCAGTGCACAGGCATATAACTTGATGCTGTAGTTCCAGTGGCGTTGAACATAATGAACATTTAGATTAGTGCACAATCATATAATGTGTAGACCTAATGGCGGGAGGTATGTATGATAAAAGTTAACTTAAATGCATTATCTTGTCCTTTCGGGATGCACATTTTTGTTTTGAAGTTTGCTGATATAGAGGTATGATCACTTTTAGTTCACGTGCTTAGTATGCTGAATTCATTGTCATTGATAAAAGACTTTATTAGGTGTGCGACGTTGATTTTTTTTTTTTTTTTTTTTTTTTTTTGGGGGGGGGGGGTGTTGATTGTATGACATCTTCTTTTAGGCCACATGTCCGGGTCTTATCATGTTTAAACAATACAGTACAACACAACATAATACAATACAATACAATACAATACAATACAATACAATACAACTGTATGGTCTTTCTTGAGTGCCTAAACAGAAATGTGTCTAAAATATGTCTAGGGTTTTAAGAACGGTACACCCCCCGCGGGTTAGGTGGAAGAATTTACCCGATGCTCCCCAGCATGTCGTAAGAGGCGACTAACGGATTCTGTTTCTCCTTTTACCCTTGTTAAGCGTTTCTTGTATAGAATATAGTCAATTTTTGTAAAGATTTTAGTCAAGCAGTATGTAAGAAATGTTAAGTCCTTCAAACTGGAAACTTGCATTCTCCCAGTAAGGTAATATATTGTACTACGTTGCAAGCCCCTGGAGCAAATTTTTGATTAGTGCTTTTGTGAACAAGAAACAATTGACAAGTGGCTCTATCCCCTCTCGGCCCCCTTTCCCCGTCGCGATATAACCTTCGTGGTTGAAAACGACGTTAAACACCAAATAAATAAAGAAAGAAAGAAAGAACGGTACTTTGGTGAAGTGATCTGCTTGAGTGATCAATTTACGAGTAGCATCAGTGTCAGTGATTGTGTGTGGATGTTGGTGACAGGCCCCAGTATGGCGGACGATCGTGCGGGACCACGCCGAAGCAGCACAGACTCTGTAATAAACAGGTGAGCGTATACTGTGAACGGCATTGAGGTGGTTATTTGTAGTAAAAAAAACTCTCTCTCTCTCTCTCTCTCTCTCTCTCTCTCTCTCTCTCTCTCTCTCTCTCTCTCTCTCTCTCTCTCTCTCTCTCTCTCTCTCTCTCTCTCTCTCTCTCTCTCTCTCTCTCTCTCTCTCTCTCTCTCTCTCTCTCTCTGGTCGTGCGCGTTCCAGGGTGTGTGTCCGTGCGTCTGTGCGAGAGAGCGCTCGTTACTGAAATAGAGAATACCGCATGGTTTGCTGTGTCGTACCAGATTTACACGAGTTGTTTTTTTAAATATTGAACTGCGAGCGAAAGCGAGCTGTTCACTTTGAACAAGAGGCGAAGCCTTCAAGGCTCACGTAAGAAATCGATCAACAGTAACACAAACTCAATCACTCCGTCACACATACACACACACAGTAAGCATAGGTGACACACCGGCCCCCGTGGCGCAGTGGTTAGCGTCGGACTGCGGGCCGGGAGATCGTGGTTCGAATCCCATAAGGGGTGGGTGGGTTTTTCGAGCTTCGGTCGGCTCCTACCCAGAGTGGAAGTGCTAAAGTTCCAATGGGAAGGCTGGGATCACACAGCCGAGTGTCATTCACTTCACGAATGCGATTGACGCAGAAAGTGCAAAAATAAAAGAAACTTGTCTCGATTCTTGTGACCCTTCCTGCTCAGGGCTCTCATGGTGACCTTGGTTCCAGTGTTCCTGTTCCAGCAATCCCTGAATATTCTGCTGCCGGCCTGGGATGCTCCAGGGGGGTCGACGGAAGGACGCAGTGGCGGTCTGCTCTCTGAGGAGACGCTCACTCAGTCTGGCTCCGCGACTTAACAGTCAGTGTCGTAAGTAGAGGGCTTAGTAGGTAGCGGTGCCTGTGTCCCTTGCCAGGAACAGGACCAATACTGAACACCGTCGAAGTGACTCAGCAGCAGTGCAGTGTCATCTTCCGAGGGTAGCCTACCGCAGCGGCCTGACATCCTTCCCTGGAGTGTCTGTAGAATTAGTGAGGGTGCCCAGGTGTCTGACCAACACTGGGGGCTCACGGATTCGACAAAAAGTCTGGCGGCAGAACGAAGTTCAGGGGTGGATGTTGCAGTGAGTGCTGGGACGGGGCGGCGTGGGAGCATACTGGGAGAAGTAACAAGCGTCGGGACAAGCAAAAAGAGAAAAGAGAATGAAAAAAAAAAAAAAAAAAAAAAAAAAGCATAGGTGACACGGTGCAAGAGTGCGAGACACTAGATCTAGATCTGTCTGTCTGTAGCCGACTTACGGGGACACGACTGCCAAATCGACACTGCGCTTTCGACAGCGCTTCCTCGCGCAGACACTGGAAACACGCTGTGCAGATTAACCTGTAGGAAATCTCCTTTGGCATCTTCTTTATCTATTTTTCTGGAGCTACGAAACCGAACAATGTGAAATCGTCTTCTCCGAATCGGCGAACTGCAGCTCGGTGATAACTGTATCTATACAACAATCCTTCACGCGATCTGACCTAACCTTGACCCCTGACCTGGTCTACATACCACACACGACACAAACCAGTCAGCTGTTTTTACCCCCCCAAAACCCCCCACCACCCGTTTTCTTTGGATACACACTTTAACTACATACGTGCCGACGAAATGTTGATTATTGCTTCAATACTTTGAAGCTGTTGCTTGAATAATAACCAGGTAAAATTAGTATTTCGGTGTTCATTCAAATGTTAAAGTTTCTACCACAGACATACATACATACGCACGCACGCACGCACGCACGCACAGACAGACAAAAGTTAGCATCGCATAGGCTACACTTAGTTGAGCCAAAAAGCAACGAGTGTAAATCTGGTACGAAACAGCAAGCCAGTGTAGTATTCTGTTTATCCTACATACTGTACTTACGTGTATTTTACTGAATATGTCCTGCAGTCGAGGCAGCTAAATTGAAGACGCTTGTTTGGAACCTCGATCTCTTCTAAAGCCTCGTGCAATCTATTACGTCAAAGCAAAGAAACGTCACTCTAAGTGTGGCGTGACGTGTTAGTTCTAAAGATTCATCGAGGGTAATTAGCGAGCGCAATTTTTGTTTCTATAATGACGTTTGTCTCGGTGACTTTGGCATCATAAGCAGTGGAAAAACAGGTCCCTGCCAGACTTGCTTGACATGACCTCATGTACATGATATACACACGTGTGATTTGAACGATTATTATCTCACGGGTGTCTCTCTCACGTATGTAGGATAAACATATTTACATTCTTCTAATCTATAACAAAAACTCCACTCATCACACCCATCAAGCCCCCTTAGCCTGGGCACTCCCCTCTCGCTCTCACTCTCTCTCTATATGTATATCACTCACTCTCTCTCTCTCTCTCTCTCTCTCTCTCTCTCTCCCTATCTCTCTCTCCCTATCTCACTCACTCACTCTCTCTCTCTCCATCTCACTCACTCTCTCTCTCTCTCGCTCGCTCTCTCTCTCTCGCTCTCTCTCTCTCTCTCTTTCTCTCTCTCTCTCTCTCTCTCTCTCTCTCTCTCTCTCTCTCTCTCTCTCTCTCTCTCTCTCTCTCTCTCACTCACTCTTACTCCCCCGAGAAGCCTTTAAAACTCGCAAACAAACTATTTTACCATGCCTTTACAAACTGTTTGTTTCTCCCCCATCACATTTTCTTGAGTGTATTTGCCATCATATTCAAATCCCCACAACAAGTGTTGATAATATTGACGCCTCTGCACAGCATTGCCCCAACAGCAAAGAAGACTTCCACTCGGTGCAGTGCGCCCACTACGACAAGAAGCCCTTCAGGGGCTGGTACATGCACTGGAAACCCTACAAGAAGCTCTACGATGGTGAGTCAGGACTGTGTCTCTATCACACCCACTCGACCCTTTCAGGGTTTGTGGTGGGTTAGGTAGCGTTGCAATACTAGAACCCAACGACATCCAAAGAAAGGACTAGCAGAGTCTGCCTCCTGACCCTGTCGTTGCTAGAACCTTAAACTTTTTGTTGCTACTGTTTGTTTGTTGTTGATTTTGTTTTTTTGTGCTCTTTTGCTTTGTTTGTTTGTGAAATGAAACAGGAAATGATGTTGTTGCTTCGAGCATGTAGGTTAAAATGAATACGTGAGAGTCAAGAAAGAAAGGCCTTAAAGGAAAAGAAAGAATGGCAGAAAGAAATGTTATGACATTGGATTTCAAAACGTCAACCTTTGAAAGGACACCCCGGATGTCAAGACTTCTACATCTGGCGTCGGCAAAACTGTGTGAACCGCTTGAGTATTTAAGAATACCAATATACTCTAAGTGAAGCACTGTTGGACGAATTCTGGTGTCAGAATCCGTTGGCCGGAACAGAGAAATGTCTTAAAGACTAAGCTAATCCTCTCATTTTCTCAGTTTCTGAATCGTCCGATTCGCTCGGAACGTTGCATTTTCTCCAAATTGAATACTTCTCAGTTTTCTGTGATCACGTGCAACAGCACTACTGTCGGTTCGTAGAACCAAACTGTTATCTTGTGCAAGGTTCTGCTCAGTGTTCTAACCTTCACTACATATCCTGATTATTTGTTCACCAGGGGGCGTCAGCGTTTTGTGTGTACTCTCTTTAAGATGCTGGTGGTTTTTAACAAGCTTTTAGTTACGTGTTTGTAAATGCTCGTGCTTAACATATACTTGAGACACTCTCTTCGCGGGAGCTTCGTAGTCTCCGTTGATCATGAGCAAACAGGGGCGTGAAGAGCTACGTTGGGTATATGTTTTAGTAACAAACCGCGCTCTTTTCGCCTTTTCCCCTTCGCACTGTGGGCAGCCATGACGGCCTTGCACTTTGTTGTACTTCTTCGTACCTCAAGTGTGAGAAAATAGATGCTCTTTGATCTGGTTAGCACCTTGTTAACCAGAAGTTATTTTCTCAGGGAAACGGGATTTGAACGGATTGCTCTGTACTTTAGTCAAACTCCAAAAGTACCGAAGAGTGTTTAACGTGTGTGTCTCTCGTATTTGAAGTTGGTTACTTCTTCCTTTCTTTGGTACTTCCGTAATACTGACACAAACACGCGGCTACTTTCGTAATACTGTAGCAAACACACGGACACATTCTGGTCTGTTTTCTCAAGGTTTACGGATTTTTAGTTGGCTGTAGTACCCTAGCCGTTAGTCGAAGCTAGCCAATTACTTATGTGTAACAGGTACTTTGCAGAAATGTGTTTAGCTTAGGCCTACATTGCTGTAGTCTTGTAAATAGGAGAAGTAAACGCTAAATGTGAAATGTAACTGCGTGTGTGTCAGTGTGTGTGTGGGGGGTGTGTGTGTGTATGCCGTGTGCGTGCGTGTGTGTGTGTGCGTGCGTGGCGCGTGTGTCTGTCCGTCTGTCCGTTTGTTCTGACACTGAGTCCGTCCGTCTAGTCAGTGTCCGTCCGTCTCTGTGACAGTCTGTCTCTGTGAATGTTTGGCTGTCTATGTCTCTATCTCTATATATACTATCTGCGTGAAATACCTGCAATGTGTGGCTCACTGAGTCTGTTGGGAGTAACGTTGGCAGTCACGGTTGAGCAGTCACAAGCCTGCGACTATCATGCGGTCGGTTCCCGGCGATAACTGATTTATGGAGCTTACTTCATCACTGAGTGTTCTGTCACAGTATTTGCAGTAAAAATCTCCCGTTATATTTTCGACTTAACTTCTGAAATGCATTTACAGTGAAACCCACGTTTTGAGACCCCCAATTTGAGATCTTCCACTTTTAAGGTCTTGCTTTTTCAGGCTTCATCTTTTTTTCATAACTGGCCTCTGAAACTGATCATTGACCTTCACTGAGTTTCAAGGTTCCCTCCCTTTTAAAGGTGGTCGTCTACATTTTTGCTTTTTTTCAATAATCTTATGGTTAGATTTCGATACAAAATTAATCCTGGAACGCCGAAGAAGAAGAAGAAGATACAAAATTATGTCAAATGATGAATGAACCATGGGGAAAAAAGTTATAGAAAAAAAATATATGTAAAAAAAAAATTTATTTTGGGGTAGCGTGACTCACGCTTCCAATATTTTGTTTTCTGTTTGCTGAGAACATGTGCTTTGCCTAAAAATACTGACCAATCAAATTCATGTCACTATGCTTATAGCCACGCCCAAACAAGTGCAGCAACAGTTTGACACTGGAGCGCTGTCCACGCTTTTTTTTAAACGCACGAAATGCACGGGATTTGAGAGGAGTTTTTGGCATTTCCCAAATAAAGATATCCTACTATGAGTACTACGCTGGAATACTACAATGAATTTTCAAACGGCTACACTGGCTTCGTCTTTCCTGATCGAAAGGGGGTGTATTGTCAAGTTGATATTTGTAGATAATAGACTCTGCATTTTAATGGTCAAATGGCGATTTCGGTATAAAAATGTAGACAAGGACCTTTAAAACCTGACTTTCTCACATTGTTTGAGGTCTTAAAAGGGGGTACCATTGTACTATCATGTGAAACTGTTGTACTGTTGATGTCCACAGTGCGAGAACCATGCAAGCTGTACTGTCTGGCAGAGACCCTCAACTACATCTTCACAATCAAACACCAGGCCCTGGATGGGACCAGTTGCCCTGCCGACAGCCCCGGCATTTGCATTGAAGGCGCTTGTCAGGTGAGAATGGAGTTTGTGGGCTTCGGACGAACAGATGGGAAACAGATGGGGGTGGTGGGGCATGGCAGCGGGAAACATAACACATTACTAAGTGTTTTGCGGTGGGATGAAACAGACGGAAACTTCCCAAAAAGCACGCTCTTTGATTTTCTTGGCCTAAGGGAAGCAACTCGCGTATAAATGAGTGAAAATCGCGTCTCTGTTTTTACCTCCCTTTAAGAATCACCTGTCAGGGAGTCCTCATTATTTCAGTATGTACATTGAAAGATAGTTGACGATTGTCTCTGGCTGTTGTTGTTCTTCTTACATTTATTGTTATTACTATTTTTGTCTGCTTCTTTTTCTTTGTTACTCATGTTTGAACGCGTTGCGGTTTTACCTCCCTTGTGACATCACCCTGTGAGGGAGTTTTCATTATTTGTGCCTAGGAAGTTGACCAGCAGCCTTTCTCTGTTGTTGTTGTAAGTTGGTTCTGTTGAGTTTGGTGTTGTTGCTGTTGGTTTGTTATTGTGATGTGATTGCAAGATAAACACAGTAACAAAGAAGCTGACTCAAGTCAATCATGTTTCCTTTTTTTCCAGACCGTGGGATGTGATGGGTTAATTAACTCAACAGCTACAACAGACATCTGTGGTCTCTGTAAAGGCGACAACTCAACTTGTCAACTGATCTCTGGAGAGTATTCCCAGCAGCCAGAACTGAATAGTGAGCGTGCATTTTAACAATGTAGTTTCACTTAGGGATGAGTGAAATATTGATTTATATGACTGTCACTCTACCCGAACCTATGCAAAAGTAAAAATAAGCGAAAAAGCTCAAGTTTTAATGATAAAGGTTCTCCTCTATAGGCTAACTATGCCAAGGACAAACATTTATTCTAAACATTGCACAGATGATGATAGGACAGAATTATTTCATCATATGAATTTGAATTTTTTTTCCCTCTTGTTTTCTACTTATTTCTTTTCTGTAGATAGACAAAAGACTTTCATAATACACTCAATTATCATGTTAACAAGTAGATTACTGTCCACACGAATTGTCCTTATTTCCAAAAGCTGTAAAAGCTTGAGGCTGTCCATTACTCTGAATCATCTAGTCTGGCAAGTTCGCATGATTCCCATCGCACCTAAAAACCTGCTCAATTTATTTGCAGCATATTTCCCAATAGTGGTACTACCAAAAGGAGCGCGCCATATTGGAATCAGGGAGTCTTCGATCTCGTCCAACTACCTTGCCATACGTAACATCTTCGGCCAGTACTACCTGAACGGGGAGCGGAGAGTTGCCTGGCCTGGCATTTACACACTAGGGGGCGCCTCCTTCCAGTACAAGCGACCTTACAATGAGCCGGAGACCCTGGACTCTACTGGACCCCTTGGGGAGGATATTATTCTGGAGGTAAGAATGTATTTGTCATTTCGACGAGGATTACACACAGACTACCTGTGGATGCTTCTTGTTGTAGAAGACAGAAAAGGGATTGTCCTTTTTTTTTAGTTCAGGCTTTCATTTAAATGCCTGCAAAACAGAACTGTGTCATGTTCTCGATGTGAAAAGAGGGTGGGAAGGAATTGGTAAGTGTGAAGGTCAGTGTTTAGGCATGAATGTTACCCGCTATCATTTTTGTCTGTGTGTCCGTTAGTGTATCTTTGTGCGTGCATGTGTGTTTGTACTTGTTTGTGTCTGTCTGTCTGTCTGGCTGTCAGTCTCCTTGTATGTGCATTTGCATGTGTCTGTCGTCTGTCTGTCTGGCTTTCTGTCGGTCTGTCTACCTGTGTGTTCCTCTGTATGTACCTGTGTGTGTCTGTGTCTGTGTGCAAGTGTATGCTCTTTACTACACACATTGATAACAGAGTCCATTCTGTTCTCTCTCCTACTCCACAGATTTTGGTCCAAGACACCAACCCAGGCATCCAGTACCAGTACACCATACCACGCATACAGAGACAGGTGGCGCCACCATCAGACAACTACACCTGGTCCCAGGTGGTGTCTGCTTGCAGCCAAAGTTGTGCCGGAGGTGAAAACACGTAGAAAGAATCACTGGGCACATGCAGTACACTGGAACCCACCACCCCCCCCCCCCCCCACCCCCTTTTGAGACCCCTGATTGAAGACTCCCTTTCTTTTGAGACCCTGTTTTCTCAGATTTTCTGTTCATAACCTCAGTAAATTTACCCCCAATTTAAGACTCCCTCCCTGATTTTCTAAAAATTATTTTAAGGTCTTCAAACGTGGGTTACACTGTTTGAGTATTGGAGGCCCGAAGCCAGCTGTCTATTTTGGAATCACTGAATGGAAGATTGTTTAGAGCAAAGGTGAAGAAGTGCACCGAAAGTGTCAAACGCCGTCAAACCGAAGTTCTCCAACACTATAGCGTCATAATTTATCGCGGTGTTTTTACAAGTCGGTAGCAATGTCATATTCTCTGTTTGTGTCATAGAAGCTTACCTTGAGTGTGTGTATTTCTTACTACCCTTCACTGTTTTACTCACACTAAATTCACGTTCATTTTACTTTGTAAAAGCATTCCAGTTAGCACCATAAACAACTGCTTAGCTTGATAAACAGTTTGATGAAGATGTTTTAACTGACAACCATGACATTTTTTTGCTACAGGTCTGATGGCAGTGTCTGCTCGCTGTCTGAAGCACCTTGACATTGAAGTGGACACTCGTTACTGTGATACCGACAGCAAACCCAAGATTGGTGTCTTTCCCTGCAAATCACAAGCCTGCCCTGCTAGGTGTGTATCTGCAGGCTAAAAGGGATTTGTTAGTTGCATGACATGAAGAGTATATTAAGCAGTCATGCACATAAGACTAAAACAGTCAAGGCAGCCCAAAGTTGACTTCACGAAGACTTGGCAAAGTCTTTTTACCAAAAATTCAGTGCCAGAGCTTCCTGCAGCGAGCTTTGTGAAGAAGACTTCAAGAAGTTGACTTCGTCCAATTAATATCGGGCTTCATGACCAGCAACAGCACACAGTTCCAAGGAATGCCATGATCATTCTCGTTTTCAGTGGTTATGGGCCTTTGAACAAAAAATTAACCTTCTCAGTGATTTCACTGTGCCATTCGCCTTCACAGATGGTGAATCTTACAAACTGATCTGTTGCTGCAGTACAGAACAATCAAGCCCAAATTCATTTGCAGAAGAATTGAACAAAGATATAAGGGAACAGAATAGGCTTTTGTATGTCTAATGTCCAAGATTTCACCTCCAATACTCAATCAAAAACGAAATAATGAGGGCCAGACCAAGCAGACCTTTACTATCATCCCTGTATTATCATATATTACTAGCAGTCAGAATCCACCTTCACCCGGGTGTTAGTAGAGCCCTTAAGCATTACTTTTTTCTATAGTAAAGGAGTTATTTTAAATTCATTCAAGCATGACACATAAACAAATATAAAAGAAAAACTCCAAAACAAACTGACGGGGGGAGGGGGGGACAAGTTATCTGATCATATTATTTTTATTTTTATGAATTTCCTTGAACTCTCTTCTTTCACATCACTCCAGATGGGAGCCGGCCCCATGGTCAGATTGTTCCAAGACCTGCGGAGGCGGAAGACAAGCACGGAAGATGTTCTGCAGACAGCAGGTGACCAAGAACAAGGACCGTAAGCTGCGTAAGAAACTGTGCAAACACCTGCCCAAACCTGCCACACGCCAACACTGTAACAACCACGAGTGTCCACCTCAGTGGCAAGCCAGGTGAGTTTTGTCTGGAATTTCTTTCAGTCTTCTACAGTAGCACGTTAAAGGCCAACAGCGCTGGCAAGACAGATGTACATAGCTCTGTTTTCTCGTTCCTGTAATAAATACATCCCGTGTCGCTGGCAACGCTAACTTCATCTCTGTGGACTTTTACTATAGCAAGGCTTTGTCTCCTGGAGACAGTCACAGATGTTTGGCTTTAACACAGACGTCCCCTTGTTGAAGACTATAACAAAATCTAAGAAAATGGGGAATTAATTAAACAAGAGGATTAATTTACAGAAGTTGAACAGAAAATCTCAGAAAACAGGGTCTTGAAGAGGAAAGGGGAGGGGGATTTTAAATTGGGGGGGGGGGGGGGTGGTCCATTGCAGTTGTCAATATGAATTTCTTGTTTGTTGGTTGGCCAGGTGATAGGTTCACTTGGAGGTTCACATAAGCATGCATTGATTCATAGACTGGATGCTTGGTTTGTTTCTTCCCTCATTCATTTGTTCATTGGTAGGGTTGATTGTTATTGTTTCAATTGCTTGTCCATTCATTTTTTTGCCTCCTTGAAATAATGTTTACCATGACAACTCAGGTGGGTGCCAGAGGAGTGGTCAGAGTGCAGCAAGACATGCGGAGGGGGGAGGCAGGTACGCAAGATCCTGTGTCGCAAGCACGTCAACAAGCACAAGGACCGACGCATCGGCAAGAGGCACTGCAAGCTGCTCCCCAAACCCGCCCGACACCAACACTGCAACACACAGCAGTGTCCTCCAGACTGGCACACTGGACGATGGTCTAAGGTCAGTTTGGTTGGGAGCCATTATATATGTAGTACAGTGGAACCCCCCTTTTAAGACCTCCAAAAATCTGAGAAAATCAGGTCTTAAAAATGAGGGAGTCTTAAAATGGAGGTAAATTTACAGTGGTTATGAACAGAAAATCTGAGAAAACAGGGTCCTATAAAGAAGGGAGCCTTAAAAGGGGGGTTCCACTGTACATGTATTCTAACTGACGCATCAGTGCAAAAAATCGTACACAAACTGCTACCCTATTTGTAGAATCGGCAGGCATTTCATGACAGTGTGAAATAAATTGGCAAAAACACTACACAATGTACCTATTTTGCAAAATCAGGAATTCCACGATTTAGCACGGCAGAAATACTATAGTATAGGCATTAGAGTTTGTACAGCAGTCTCTCAAAATACCCTTATAGAAATGCAAAATGACTACTGAAACAACCCAAAATAAGTTGGTCTTCCTTCTGTTTGTGACATCACAGCCACATGGCTATTTCAGGAGTATGCTACTCCCCTCTGGGAGGACTATCCAAAAACTTTTAAACCTTCCAACCAGCGACTATAGCATAACAGAGCAGCATCTTGTTTTCAAAAAAGTCATGAAATTGTCCAATGGTGTAACGTACTTTTCTTACTATAGTGCTGTCATGTCATAGTTTTGTTGTTTGTGTGTTTCAGTGTTCTGTCCAGTGCGGTGAAGGCAGTCAGATGCGCAAGGTATCCTGTCGATCTCGCGCACACCCCAGCCACGGCACAGTAGCTGACAAACACTGCAACGCCACCACCAAGCCTGCTGCCACTCGCATGTGTCGACGCCACCACTGTCGTTCACGCGTCACCTGGAGATTCTCGTCATGGTCACAGGTGAGTGATTCACCCTCCAGTGTTGTTTCTCTTCATTTCTTTTCAGCATCTGCTGTTTCCATTAACTGTTAATTATTTGTTAAACAGTGGACAGTGGTACAAGTTAGTCAAGAAGTTTTTGTGACTGTTGCATACGCATGTGGGTCTGTTCTCTCATGCTTTTGTGCAAGTAAGATTCCTCTTTTGGGAACTGTTTTTCATAAACTTCAGCTTGTGACTATAAGATACATGTTGTCTGTCTTGTCATGAGTGTAATTTCTCTGTGTATGTGTCTGTCTGTCGTTGTGGGGATAATGAACATCTCATTAACTTGAATATGTAGTTGAATTTTTGGGTGAAAAAAACGTCTGAGGAGAAGATACAGCAGGAAAGGAATGGAATGTGAAAGAGTAGCAAGAGAGTAACCCTTAAAGCTAAAGAGTACCGATAAAACTACATTGTAATTATTTGGCTGCGGAAAGGAGGGGACACAATGCACTTCCAATCCATCTTTGACTACCCTGGCTACTGTCCCCTGATGTGTGTGTGTGTCCTAGCTGTCCACACCAATTCTCCAACGCAAGCCCCTATAAAAACACCTGAGCTGTTAGCGAAGAACCATTGCAGTTCCCTAATAGGCAAAGAACCTGTGGGACAGGAACCACCATCATCACTCGAGGAATCAGTCTAACTTCAGTCACTGGGCTGTACAGTGCACGAAAGAATCTTTAACTGTGGCTAGCTTTCAACAGAAGTGACAGGGTCAAGGTTAGAAGTCAGACTGATCACTTGTGACAACCAATCAGGCTTCTTATAGGGGGCTCAGTGGGAGACTTTGGGAGACCAGATGGGACACGCACACACACATCGGGGGAGAGAATCCAGAGTAGTCAAAGATGGATCAGAGCTGCATTGTGTCCGCTCTTTCTTTCAAAAGCCTATTAATTAGTTTTATTGGTACTTTTCAGTTTTGAGAGCCTTAGTTACAAAACCAAGTTTGCCCATTGCCGTGTTGCAGTGCACAGTGACATGCGGTGAGGGGCAGGAGGAGCGTAAGGTGTGGTGCAGTGACGGACACAGTCACCACAGTCCTCACCGCTGTGCTCACCTGGTCAAACCCCCCTCCTCTCAGGCCTGTATCAAGCAAGCCTGCATCGCCCCGCCCCCGCCCCCGCCCCAGATGGCCAGAATGTCAGGTAAAATTTGACTTACCGCCTCTGGTACATTTTTAAGGTGTGTAAGGCTTTGTGCACATTTTGCTTGCTGGGTTCAGCAACGGGGTCATTTTCCAGACTCAATTTCCTGTGCATTGACCCTTTTTGACAGTGTTAAGACACTCTCACATGCACCTGCATAGAAAAGCAACATTGCACGCATGCCAAGCAAATTAAATAGTTTGCCATCCAGACCCTCCTAAAGGGATTAGATTCATTAATTTCACTCTGATTGTTATGTTATTTGAGCATCACGAAACGTTGAATGGTAGAACTGTTTGACATTTTCTTGTAATAAATTAAGGAATAGCATGTTTCAGAACAACGGCGCATTAACAGCACTTCTTTTTTTGTTTCAGCTGGACCACCGTGTGAAGACAAGGAGCAGTGGTGCCACCTGGTGAAGGAACACAAAGCCTGCGGACATTCCTACTACAGAGAGAGCTGCTGCAGAACTTGTGATGGATCATGAGACAAGCACAACACAGACTGTGTCTCCTTTTCCTAAGACCTGCCCAACTTGTGATGGATTAGGAGAAAAGCACATCATAGACCATATATTAATTGTCTTCTTTTTATTCCAAAGGCCTGCAAAACATGCATGAATGGATCATGAGACAGACATAAACCTATCCATGTCTCCTTTTTTTTCCCAGAGACTGTGCCACAAGACACACTCTCAAATGTTTTGCAACAAAAATATCTGCTGCAACCAGACGTGAGGGGTAGACATCAGTCTATCGCAAAATGATTGCCATTTTAATCTGTGAGCTCTGTGATATGACCCCAATGTGTGGTACACTGTTCCCGCAGGTTAGCACTGAAGCAGGTAATTTCTAGTGGTCATCATCTGAGGCTGGTTCGGTTCCAAAGGCAAGGATCATAAACAGTTGTGAATGATCTCTGAAGACCTTTACATCAGATAATGACTTTACAGTGATACCTGTAATCAAAGGAAATCTTGGAACTAACCAACCGCGTCACTACATCACAGGTGGCTTATCATCATAACAGATATATTTTGGTAAAGATTATAGACAAGGGGCAGCAGAATGTGTTCTTTATATAGAGACGACCTGTAGATAGAGGGGCCTCACATAGCAGGTACCACTGTTGTGTTTTCAGTGTGGCAGCCAGCTTTGGGGCATAAATTTCACATAGGTTATTCATAATAGTTGCACAGAAGCAAAGTTTAAACGAAAATGCAAGTCTGCAGTCTAATTTTTCAGTCCTTGCATTTAATTATACACATATGTTATGCTCTATGTCTTCACAAGGTGTAAACTGTTAAGAACATTTGTCAGCATTTTAAGAACGCAACCTTCATTTTGTTTGTGTTATAAGATGCTATTTCCAATCGAAACACACAAAGACATCATCCCTTGGTCTGTGTGCATTAAACTCCATTCATTCATTAATCAAAACCATGACAGATAACTCTATCACAGTACATGTAACAGTTGCAAATGTTTGTGTAGTGGTACTGTTATCCATTTTGCACGATGACATGCAAAATCTTGTTCAGCATTTTAAGATTTTTGATGGCCAGTTAATTCTATGTAAAGGCCAGTGCATAAGAAATACCCAGGAATTGTAAAGATTGTTATTACTTGCAAATGCATAATTTTAAAACAGGTCATAAAAATATTTCACTTCTTGTGCTTTTTTTACTCACAGTTATAAAAAAATATCTTACCTCAAACCATTGCCATGACTTAATTGTATGTTTCACAAAAGATTATGTTGCTGTGTTATGTGCTCATTGTCATTTCACTAACCTCTAGGGGGGAGGGGGAGGGAAAAACAGGAGGAATGGAAGAAACAACTCCAATGTTTTTTCATTAGCACTGTGTATATAAAGCTGATTCATTTCAATTCAAATAGGCATAGTAAAATCAATGAACATGAAGTAAGTGACTTACATGTTATGTCATACTGTATGTTTAATCAGTCATGATCAAACTGTCTGCATTCATTTTTACATATTGAAACTTACTTACAATGAACCAAGTTCGCTAATTCACTGTTCCCCCCGCGGGTTAGGGGGAAGAATTTACCCGATGCTCCCCAGCATGTCGTAAGAGGCGACTAACGGATTCTGTTTCTCCTTTTACCCTTGTTAAGTGTTTCTTGTATAGAATATAGTCAATGTTTGTAAAGATTTTAGTCAAGCAGTATGTAAGAAATGTTAAGTCCTTTGTACTGGAAACTTGCATTCTCCCAGTAAGGTAATATATTGTACTACGTTGCAAGCCCCTGGAGCAATTTTTTGATTAGTGCTTTTGTGAACAAGAAACAATTAACAAGTGGCTCTATCCCATCTCCCCCCCCTTTCCCCGTCGCGATATAACCTTCGTGGTTGAAAACGACGTTAAACACCAAATAAAGAAAGAAAGAAATTCACTGTTACTAAAATTATGCTGTACAACACACTTCAGACATAACCATATGGCAATAAAAATGCTCTTGAAATTCATTAAAACTATTAAAGAAAAACCATTGATTTATACACTGGAATCCCTCTTTGAACTTAATTAGTGAATGTTACATGACTGATTAAGGCAAAATGGTGATATATACATGTATTTCCATTACTTACTGCTTGTGCACAAAAGACTAATCTGCATTTATATTTTAAAAGTGTGCTTTTAATGTACATATGCACTAGGATTATATGTGAATTAATGCATTGCATAGCTATTATTACATGTAAGAAAATGGAAAGTAAATGCATCTGCGGAATAATGGTGACATTATAAGTGTGAAAGTATTTCCTTCACTTCAAAACATTGACTTCAGCTTTTAAAAGTTGATCAACTTTAACGCACTTAACATCTTAAACATAAGATTTCAAACCAAAAAATTATGTAACCTATACGACAAACTGTTGTGCATAGATTTGTACATAGGTTTTTAAACTTTTTGTGTAACAATATATTTGTAAATTTGTGGAACATTATTTATGTGTAAGGTGTGACTAGTTTCATAACTTGTGTAACCACCTCTTTACGTCATGTTCTTATGTGCATGAGTGGCTGTCATTGTGTCAGTTTTGTATTGTTTTATATGGTATTGTTGTCCGGCATAATGTACCGGGTAATTTAACGAAATTTTTATAATAAATGTTTTTAGTCAAGATGTGCATTTATTAGTTTCATGGTACATGTAATAACATTTATCTTTGTGCATAGACTTTCTTATTCCTGCTATATTTGGACCTTTTCTCATATTTTCTTTTTCTTCTGTGAGTGTGATTATTATTGTTTTGTCACTAGCTGTGTTTAGTCCAAAAACTGTATATGTACATCATAAAAAAACACACCATGCAACCAACTTACGCTTTGGTTACGTATTCATGTGTTAAAGTGTTAAATACATTTGAACCAGTCTTTTCTTATCAAATACCCAAGAGACTGACAAATAGTTGTTATAGAAAGATGGTCACTGTGAATTATATAGCAACAGCTAGTTTGTCAGAGATCCTTCGGGGTGGTCATTGCTGGTAGGTGGTAGTTATTAGAGAGTTGGTTGCAAAGGAAGGTGGCTGCAATAAAGACTCAGAATACTGACTTCATGCAGTTTTGAATTTTGACCTTTCACTTTTTCTTTTCATGAATGTAAATTGTAATGGAACATGAGAGTTTATCCTTGAAGATTTTGTTTATCACATTATGAATGGTCATACAATGAATAACAGCTACTCAGGGACTTTATTAGGGAAGAACTGCAATATGGAAATAAATTTGGCACTGCAGATCTGGTTGATATGAACATAGTTTGGTTGTTTTTTTAAAGATAGAAGTTCTAATGAATATTTTGTTTTGTCTATGATTAAATGTTCCATAAACCTACAATTCTTGGATGTTATTTTTATACATGTGTGTGTTTAGACATCAATGGAAGATTTTCCTTTTTTCCAAAGAAAGAGTACAGAAGCAATTGGTGTAAATGTACCAAGTTAAGCTTCATTCTAGATTTGAGGTGTTACTGTCATATTTGTATATTACACTAGCTGTGCCTGTACTACATTGGATGCTGGGTGGGTAAATAACAGTAGTGAAATTTTATTTATTATGCTGCATACTTGTTTGTTGCAAATATTGTTATTGCTTGCTTGTGTTTTGAATTTCAGTAGCCATATTTCTGTTTGATATTAATGTTGTGTGTATTTTTCTTTTTGTTGTTGTTGTTGATTGTAATGTGCCTGAAAAAATAAAATAAAACACATATGTATGTGAAACTGTGCAGTTATTACTTCTGTTGTAATAGCTGCATCTATGTGTGTGCATAGCAAGTGTGTTACACTTTCCTTTATACTTGTATTATAGATGCTGTATCTATTATTGCAGGATACTTCTACAGACACTGATGTAACATGATATATTTCATACTGTGTGAATCTGTGACTGTTCTTATGCTGATCTTTGTAATTTGAATGGTAGAAGTTTCACTTTGTGCTCTTCAAAATGTGTTGTTTCTAGGAACATCGCCATACTGAAGGCATGCCATTATAATTATGTAATTAATGTGTCCATGTTAAAATGTGAAACCATGAGATTCCTCATTGGCTCTTGTGAAATAAAAAAAACTTCTCAAGGCAATTCAAGGCAACTGCCAACTCTGAGTAATTCCTTCTTGTTCGAAAGATGGTTTTTCAAAATATATCTCCTAATCTGCACACATTGTGATATGTGGATAAGAACAAAAAACGTTTGTCATAAATATACCTAATTTTTAAATGTACGTACTTGAATCGCTCCAGTTCATTACTTCTTCATGAAGCCTAAATCCAAAATACAGTGAAGGTAGCATTTTGTTTTGTCTTAAATTAAACATTCCAATAACATACCATTCTTGTTTATGCAGCCTTACCTTACAATCCACAAAATCATTTAAATGTGTACCCCTTCCCTGGCCAAGTTGAGATAAAATGTGGATAACTACCTGCCTTGTGTAACTCTTACTGACATTGCCAACAACTAGCTGTCTATGCAGATTTCAGAGCAATTGAATATGTGCAAAGTAAAAAAGCACAAGTTTAAAATGCAGACGCACAAAACTGGTTCAGAGGTTTAGGACATGTTTTAGTTATTGTTGACAGGACATTTTGAAGAACTAATTAAAACTGGTTCACTCCAAGATGAAACAAACAGAAATCAAATTAGGTCTACTTTTGCAGAGCTTTTTTTTTCCCTCACTCACATATCAAATGTGTAGTTATCTCTAAAACAAGAAACTGT
This sequence comes from Littorina saxatilis, assembly GCF_037325665.1. Lineage (NCBI taxonomy): Eukaryota > Metazoa > Mollusca > Gastropoda > Littorinimorpha > Littorinidae > Littorina > Littorina saxatilis. The sequence goes on along the minus strand of NC_090245.1, from coordinate 30,080,374 downwards.
TTTTCAGACAATAACAGATGTCATTGCCATTGACAATGTCTATGTGTTCTCTCTTCTCCAAACACTACTGGATATGCCCCACAGAATTCCAGCACAGGGGCAAATACTTTGACAATTTCAACAAACAAGCAAATACAAAATAACACAGCGCTAATAATAAATGACAATTAATTCAAAATAAACAAAGAATGAGTCTTTTCAGTGATTAATGTCTGTACTTTTATTGCATTCTCAGTCTTTACTCACAGCTCCTGCTACAATAATGGCTGACAAAACCTAACATTGCAAAATTCATGCACCAATACGCATCATACATTCTTTGTTAACAAAACACATGCCATTCACAACTCATATGTATACTGGAAAACAATGTTGACTGCGATAAATCAAAAGAAGAAAAAATAAATAAAATAATGTACTCATGTACACATTTTATTTCATATCTATAAAGTTTTTCTTCCAAATGGTTAGAAGATTGACTTGAACTGAACGGTTAGAAAAATTGCATCCATGATATTTGCATATCTGTGTCAGTTCTCTCCTCTCTCTGTCTCTCTCTGTCTGTCTCTGTCTCTCTCTCTCTCTCTGTTTTCCATATCATGCTCATACAAATGTATGGGTATACATTAACAGTCATAGCCTCATCTACACATATCCACACAGCACTGTGGAACCCCCAGTTTACGACCTCTAAAAACCAGGTCTTAAAAAGGTGGGAGCCTTAAAATCAAGGTACATAAATTGTCACGAGTTATGAACAGACTGTCTCAAAAAACTGTCTTAAAAGATAGGAGGTCTTAAATTGGAGGGGGGGGGAGGTGGATTTCCACTGCATCTCGGCAAATTTCTAACAAGTGTTCTAGTCTGTTTGAAGCACCTGGCGTTCTTCATTTCAGCACTGAGAAGCAAGGAGAACAGTTTTAAACCTCTATTAAGTGAGAAAGACAGGAGATCATAAATGTTCCTCCACTCACACACACACACACACACACAGACGGGATGCACAAATTCTCTCTCTACATTGGGGTGTGCACTTTAAAGATTCCACGATTGACAAAAGGGTCTTTCCTGGCAAAAATGTATAGGCATGTAGATAAAAAAAATGTCCACCAAAATACCCGTGCGACTTGGAATAATAGGCCGTGAAAAGTAAATATTCGCCGTAATGGCTTGAGATTTACTGGCCGATGTGAATGCGTGATATATTGTGTAAAAAATTCCATCTCACACGGCAGAAATTAATATGTAAAGCGCTTAGAGAACGTCAAGCGCTATATAAATCTCCCATATAAAATAAATAAACAAATAAAATAAGAAATTACCAACAGAATAAAACATCAATTTTGTGAACATGCTTTGGTTGGAATACTCCTCTGTAAAAATAAAAGGCAGCAGTGATTCACACATAAGCTTTTATTATATGAGTGCATATTTATTTTGCTGTAGTTGTTTATTTTAAAGAGGAATTCAAATGTAATTTTTGTGAATTAATCTAAAGTTGAGAGTGATTGTATGTGGCGACACGTTCGGTCAATAAGAAAACATATATCAGTTACTACATGAATTTTTAGTGTTGATAATGTTATAGTGTTCCAACTGTCTTCATGTTCATGTGCCACCACTAATTTTGCAGTCGGAAATAACAAAGTGAATTTGATTTGATTTGAATGCAGTATTGTGACAAATTTTTTTTTTAATCACAAAAACTTAAAATGGAGGTACAGTTAGAGATGTTATGCACACAAAACTTAAGGAAAAGATAACTTAAAAGGGGGGGGGGGGGGAGTGTCTTAAAAAGGGGTTTCAACTGCACCAATAAAATCACGAAGAACAGTCATGGAGAAAAATGGGTTATACAGCACCATCACATTTGTGGGGAAAAATTACCTTTACTCCTGCAGTAGAACCCCCCTTTAAGACCTTTAAGTTCCAGGCCTTAAAAGGCATGGAGTCTTAAAATTGAGGTTTGTTTGTTTGTTCGTTCATGGGCTGAAACTCCCACGGCTTTTACGTGTATGACCGTTTTTACCCCGCCATTTAGGCAGCCATACGCCGCTTTCGGAGGAACCATGCTGGGTATTTTCGTGTTTCTATAACCCACCGAACTCTGACATGGATTACAGGATCTTTTTCGTGCGCACTTGGTCTTGTGCTTGCGTGTACACACGGGGGTGTTCGGACACCGAGGAGAGTCTGCACACAAAGTTGACTCTGAGAAATAAATCTCTCGCCGAACGTGGGGACGAACTCACGCTGACAGCGGCCAACTGGATACAAATCCAGCGTGCTACCGACTGAGCTACATCCCCGCCCGAAAAATTGAGGTAAATATACAGAAGTTTAAAAAAAATATACAGAAAATCTGTTAAATAAATTTTACAGATAACGTAAATATATAATACAGAAAATCTGGCTAACTAGCGTCTTAAAAGTTGTGTGATCTAAAGAGTAAAGACAGGGGCCCCAGGGTGTTGCACTGTATTCAACTTTCTGACAAGCGTTCCAGTCTTTTGGAAGCCTCAGGTGTTTAACAGCACAGCATCGCATGGGAAACAAGAAGGAAAGTTTCAACATCAGTTGAGTGAGAAAGACCAAAAACATTGTCAATCACTCAATGTCCCTTCCATAACACAAACACACACAAAAACAAGCACTAAACATGATAAGGAAATTATCAACGGCATAAAACAGCAATTACGTGATAATGCTTTGGTTCGAATACTTCTATTTAAAAATTGCTGGATATACTAGGCATAAGCATGCGCCAGAATAAGAGGCAGCAGTGATTCAAACATACATGGAATACAAAGCAAGACAGTGGCGGTTAACAAAAAAATCACAAAAATGTGATTATTCACCAGTTTGGAAGCATGCTGCAACTGCTAGCATTAATTACTGTCACCGTTTGATAGACTACGCTTTTCTTTTTTTATTACATTTAGTCAAGTTTTGACTAAATGTTTTAACATAGAGGGGGAATCGAAACGAGGGTCGTGGTGTATGTGTGTGTGTGTGTGTGTGTGTGTGTGTGTGTGTGTGTGTGTATGTGTGTGTGTGCGTGCGTGCGTGCGTGTAGAGCGATTCAGACCAAACTACTGGACCGATCTTTATGAAATTTGACATGAGAGTTTCTGGGATTGATATCCCCGAACGTTTTTTTAGTTTTTTCGATAAATGTCTGATGACGTCATATCCGGCTTTTTGTGAAAGTTGAGGCGGCACTGTCACGCAATCAATTTTCAACCAAATTGGTTGAAATTTTGGTCAAGTAGTCTTCGACGAAGCCCGGACTTCAGTATTGCATTTCAGCGTGGTGGCTTAAAAATTAATTAATGACTTTGGTCATTAAAAATCTGAAAATTGTAAAAAAAATAAATAAATTATAAAACGATCCAAATTTACGTTTATCTTATTCTCCATCATTTTCTGATTCCAAAAACATATAAATATGTTATATTTGGATTAAAAACAAGCTCTGAAAATTAAAAATACAAAAATTATTATCAAAATTAAATTTTCGAAATCAATTTAAAAACACTTTCATCTTATTCCTTGTCGGTTCCTGATTCCAAAAACATATAGATATGATATGTTTGGATTAAAAACACGCTCAGAAAGTTAAAACGAAGAGAGGTACAGAAAAGCGTGCTATCCTTCTCAGCGCAACTACTAAACCGCTCTTCTTGTCAATTTCACTGCCTTTGCCATGAGCATGAGCGGTGGACTGACGATGCTACGAGTACATACGGTCTTGCTGAAAAATTGCATTGCGTTCAGTTTCATTCTGTGAGTTCGACAGCTACTTGACTAAATGTTGTATTTTCGCCTTTACGCGACTTGTTACAGAGTTCCTTTTGCTTGAACAGTTACATGCAGGCAGGAACTTTAATGGAAAAAACTACCACTGAACTCTTGTAAGAAACATAAACATTTAACTGTTGTTACAAAAATAACAAGCTCCTGAAATTGTTGGGAGGAAGTTCAGATCATTTCATCATCCCCATCATCAACATACTCTGGCCCTGAGCTCTCATCGTTGTAATTATCGGAATCATCACTTTCGTCTTCATGGCCTAAGCCAGTGTCATCGTCATCAATATCCATGAAAACCATTTCATCTGCATCTTCCCTGACAGCCAGTGGCGCCTCAGACACAACTGACGGAATATTTCCATCATCTGCGTCACGGAAAAAACGCTTCTTGCAACCTTTCTCCAAGTGGCGCTTGAGATGGTAGCTTCGTTTGTAGTCAAGGCCACAGTTGGGGCAAACAAATTCGCGAGTCTCTGTGTGATTTTCAACATGCTTCTTGAGGTCAAATTTGGTATGAAAACCTTTGCCACAAAACTCACACATGAAACTAGCGATACCAGTGTGTTTGGAGACATGGCGGAGCATCAGATTACGCTCAAAGAACCGCTCCTTGCATATGTGGCATTCGTAGGGTTTCTCTTTCGTGTGAACTCGTCGAACATGTCGCCTTAAGGTCGGGGCACAGACAAAACGCTGGTCACAGTAGTCGCAGCCATAGCGTTTGATACCAAGGTGATGCAGGGCGATGTGGTCACGGAGTTGTTCCTTGGTGTTGCAGCCATGAGCGCAGTACTCACAGTGGAAATAGTAAGTGCGGTTCGGGTCAGCCTTGCATGCATGTTTCTTCAGGTTACTCTTACTGCTGAAGATGTGCTCACACTTCATACAAGGAAAGCCGATACTGGCCTCCAGGGCATAGTTCTTTCTGATGGCTTCGTTTTTGTGCTCCTTCTCATGCATGAGCATGGCTCCAGAGTTTGGCAACCACTTGTCACACTTGCTACACTTTCCGCCAGTGCCGTCTTCTGTGGTGTCGGTGGCATGCGCCCACATGTGGTTCTTCATCTCCCTGGCTGTTGGGAACAGCTGACTGCAGATGGAGCACTCAGAGGGGGACTTAGCGTGCATCTGTTTGTGTTCTGCATAAAGGTGGGTGTCAGTGTAGAACAACAGGTCAACATCCTTGCCGTAGCATTCAGGACACACGTACGCCTTGTGTCTGCGGTAGTAGTGGTTCTTGATCAGCTGGAAGTCGATGTTCAGCTCCATCTGGCAAAGCCGGCAGTCATGGAACCTGGTTTCTGTCAGTTTGTGGTCAGGCTCTCCCTTGTGTTCTTTGTTCAAGTGCTTCTCCAGCTTCTCCATGCTCTTGAAGTCTTCCTTGCACATAAAGCAGAAAGGCTGCTTTTCGTACTCGTGGTCACAAAACACATGCAGGTTGAGGTCCAGAAGGCCATGGAAGCTCATCTCACACACGACACACTGGAGGACATCTTCCCCAGACACTTTATTGAGATGTTTCTTGAGGAGCTTGTCAGAACTGAACAAACACAGACAAGTTCTGCAGCGAACTTTCTCCCTGGACTGTTTGTCATCACCCTGCTGTGCTGTGGCTGAAGTAGCTGCATCTACAGATGACATGCTGTCCTGACTGATATTCAGACCACTTCCGTTCTGTTCCCCTTGACCTTCTGCTACCATGTTGGAGTCATCATCATCAACCTGGACTCTCTCACCTTGTTCTGACACATTCACTGCGGGGTTTCCCTTGCTGACAAACTTGATGAACCTGTCTTTCAAACCACCCCTCTCACCGGTAGCAACCTTCTTTCTGGTGTTGGGTTTTCTGCCAACGTTCCGCAGCTTCAGCAGGAGCTCACTGGGATCTGGAACCTTCTTTCTATACGGTCTTTTGGGTGGCAGCTCCTCAACAACATCTGGTTTAGGCTTTGGAGGTCTTCCTCTCTTCCGTGGGACCTGAGTTTCTGCTGATGCTACATCTGACGATCGCCTTCTTCCTCGCCTTGACCTTGGCTTGAGAAGACTCACGGCACCTCCAGTGGAGCGCCTTCCTCGCCCACTCTTGAACTTGGGTTGGAATTCATCTTCTTCATCTTCCGGTTCTGTCTGCTCTGGTTCTGTTGGTGGTTCAAACTCTGAGGCTGCATCTGGTTCGGCTTCTGTTTCAGTCACAGGATCTGGCTCTGTGACCGGTTCATCTTTCTTCGGGAGTTGAACTCTCACACGCTTGATGTCTTTTTTAGCCTGCTTCCTAAACGCTTTCCTGCTCACTCTTAATGAAGCTTTTGTAGGTTTCCTCTCTGACTCTGATGGTACAAAATCACTGTCGTCATCATTGTCTACAACATCATCTACTTCATCGCTGCTGTCATCAAAATCAGGCTGCTTAAGCCACTGGCTTACCTGGGAAACTGTTTTATCTTGTTTTGATTCACGATGACCTCTGCTCTTAGTTTGCTGTACTTCCTCATACTCCTCCCCATCGCTCAGTGTTCTTTGAGCGTTGACAGGGACCTGTGGAGGAAGGGGAGGTATGTATGGATGTTTCAGTTTCAAATGCTGATCTAGGCTCACTGTGCGCTTGCTGAGCAGTTTGCAGGTCACACATTGCCAGTGAGTTCCACTCACCACAATCACAATCTCTGCCAGCTTCCCTGGTGCCATTTTTGCAGAAGGTCTTTGATATTTTACTACAGGACAACTACCACAGCCTTTTCTGTACAATCATAATCAATTTGTTTTTCTGTGTTTAATTCAAAATTTCACTCGATTATAAGCTTACTGCCTGTGTTCTGACAGAAACAAAAACACTTTAAGAGTTGAGGCCAAAGCAGTTATTCAAAATTCAGTAAATGCTGAATTATTACAAGCAGTACCTTTTGACACATGTGTGTCAACCGATTGAGCCATGAGTGAGGTTCACCGTCATGCTGCATGAACCTCAAATTGTTCACTCTTCTTTCAGAATGTGATGCCGCTTCCATTGGGCTAATTCTGGAGCATGCAAAGTGTCCATTGTGTTTCCTGTTGTTGTACTGGTGACCTCTAGTTCTTCATGGCCACAGGGTCTGAAAATACAAAACAGAATGCACATGAGTAACTGGCAATCTAAAAATCTGTTCCAGCTTTAACAGTCTTATAAGTTATATACATATATATACCTTACTTCTGTTAAGAAAAAAAAAGACAAAGAGGAATGAAGTATATGTATAGATCTACAGTATTAACAAACACCCCCCCCCCCCCCCCCCCACCCAACCCCCCCCCCCCCCTAAAAGTTACCAGAAAATTAAAAGCACACGCCAAGAAAACTCTTTGCAAAAATGTGCGCATTCTGGGAGTATGTTTCATGAATTTTACACAGCAAAAAAACTGACTAAATTTAATACATCTTGTATAGGTGGTTTTTTTATAAAGTAATTTTCAACACTGAAACGGTTATATCAAACGGCTATATCAGTATGTATATGGCCTGGCAGATATCTTGTCTTTTCACTTTTTATTCTCTAAAATGTGTAGCTTTTCTCGGAAATCCTCGGATCCAAGGAGAATATTCCTATAATGCTTAAAATGTGTAAAATATAACCCAGATTGCCAGATTCTGACATAGACCTCTTTTTTTGTTTACACCGCCGTGCATTAATTCATAATTGCCACCTTTTTATATTTAGTCAAGTTTTGACTAAATATTTTAACATCGAGGGGGAATCGAAACGAGGGTCGTGGTGTATGTGTGTGTGTGTGTATGTGTGTGTGTGTGTGTGTGTGTGTGCGTGCGTGCGTGTAGAGCGATTCAGACCAAACTACTGGACCGATCTTTATGAAATTTGACATGAGAGTTCCTGGGATTGATATCCCCATACGTTTTTTTCATTTTTTTGATAAATGTCTTTGATGACGTCATATCCGGCTTTTCGTGAAAGTTGAGGCGGCACTGTCACGCCCTCATTTTTCAACCAAATTGGTTGAAATTTTGGTCAAGTAATCTTCGACGAAGCCCGGACTTCGGTATTGCATTTCAGCTTGGTGGCTTAAAAATTAATTAATGACTTTGGTCATTAAAAATCTGAAAATTGTAAAAAAAATATTTCTTTTATAAAACGATCCAAATTTACGTTTATCTTATTCTCCATCATTTGCTGATTCCAAAAACATATAAATATGTTATATTCGGATTAAAAACAAGCTCTGAAAATTAAATATATAAAAATTATTATCAAAATTAAATTGTCGAAATCAATTTAAAAACACTTTCATCTTATTTCTTGTCGGTTCCTGATTCCAAAAACATATAGATATGATATGTTTGGATTAAAAACACGCTCAGAAAGTTAAAACGAAGAGAGGTACAGAAAAGCGTGCTATCCTTCTTAGCGCAACTACTACCCCGCTCTTCTTGTCAATTTCACTGCCTTTGCCATGAGCGGTGGACTGACGATGCTACGAGTATACGGTCTTGCTCAAAAATGGCATTGCGTTCAGTTTCATTCTGTGAGTTCGACAGCTACTTGACTAAATATTGTATTTTCGCCTTACGCGACTTGTGTATTTATTTCACCAACTTTGCAACTGTGAACAGGGGGCCTCAACCACTGATCAAATCAAGTCAAGTCAAGATATTTTACTAGTGTCATCCTACCAGTACCATGTCCTTGCATGGATGCCAACTCACCATCATCAAGTCCAAGTCTATACTCATGAAATCCCTCCCTTGATTGAAGCACTGCATGATTCTCAAAATCTTTCATTTACAGGATCAAGAAGACACCAGCATTCTGTTGAATGAAAGAAAACAATACACTTTAAAAAATAAACTTTTAAAAAACTTTGGAAGAAAAGTGTTCTGAGCTTGCTCATGCAGTCCAATAACAGGCAATAAAATCGTATTGTACTGTCAAACCAGTCCAAACAACTACCACCTCTCGATGACCACCTGCCCATCGTCACCACCCCAAAGGATCCCTGATGACGTTCTTTTCCTATGTAAATAATTAACCTTTTTATAGCGACCACCTGTCTACAAGTACAATAACCACTTTAAAATTTGGTCAGTGGTTTGGGTAGTCAATATAGACAGGCATTGCAGGACATCGCTGCCCATTAATTATGACCACCCAAAAGGATCCCATAATTATGGTGTTTTACTTCATCAATTTGAGAGAAAAAAAGGGAATGACAAAAACCAAACAAAAAAATTATTCGTGATTTTGACACGTACCTTTTTAGTTTCACAGCGCCCTCACAAAACTTCAATGAAATGACGTAAATTTTGGGGCGTCTTTTACCTAGGTATGGTTACTGCATATTTATCATTAATAAAATAATGCAAAGGCGCTAAGAGCAATAAACGGCAATACATCTTTACAAAATGGTACAAAGTTGAAGAATTTCGCGTCATTGCAGATAAAGACACAACAAAGGACAAGCAATGCATTAGAAATGTCAATACTGACGTCACGAACAAATGCCCTGAATGCGAAAAGAGCCCCAGTTGCGTTGTCGTCTGCTACACGATGCAGCGATCACGTTCAAGTTAATTTACCAGCATAAAATCCAACCCAACCCCAACCCAAAACACATACCCATAAATCACACTGAAATAAGTGAAGAGAACTTTTCTTTGGATTCAATGCATTTCGTCCATCTTGCGCTCGCCCAAAACGGGGTCACTGACAAAAACCTTGCACGAGTAATTTCCCCTATCAGCAAACATGGCCGCGCCCTTAGAAACACCGATCTGAGACGATGGTGAGAAAATATGGATAATAATATTGAACTATATATATTGTTGTAAATTCTGGTACTAAACCCCCAAAATAACTCTCCCCAAAAAACGAAAATCTCATCCAAAATTAGGAAAAGTCGTCCTTAGATCGTGTTTTGTTGACATGGTTGATTACATCTGCAACTTGCACCCCACTGTTGGCTTTGTTTTCGTGTTCTTCTTCTTCTTCTTCTTCTTTCTTGATATGGACTGGGTTCATCCGAACGTCTGTAGTCCAGCGGCGGAGTACTGAGTAATTGGTTACTGGTGGTGGGTGACCCAATAACTCCGAGAAGATGGTTAAAAGTATAAAACTATTTACACGAAGAGCTGCAGGGTTACTGGGTCAGCGAGGCAAGTCCGTGGGTACGACCCAGACCAGTTTGGAAGGACTCCAGTGAAGGAGCAACTGTGGTCTTAGGGTCGAGCTTGTTCCACTGACGCAGTGTTCGGGGGAAAAAGGAGTTGAAGAGAACAGGATGGGATGCCCTCTCCTGGAACAGTCTCTGGGCTCCTCTGGTGCGGCTGTCGCCAGAGGTGTAGAACTCGGCCTTGTTGATGTCGACTATGCCGTTGTTGATCTTGTAGAGCATAGTGAGGCGGTTGGCGAGTCTTCTGTCGGCGAGTGGTTCCCATTGGAGGGTCTTCAGCATGCTGGTCACACAGCCTGGGGTCCGATCGCTGTAGTTGTTGTGGACGTAACGGGCTGCTCTGCGTTGGACTTTTTCAAGCTCCGTGACGTCTTTCTGAGAGATCGGGTCCCAGACTGGCGAGGCGTAGTCAAGGACCGGTCTGACCATGGCCTTGTACGTAGCAGCTCTGACGGTGGTGGTGCACTCCCGGAAGTTCCGCCGCAAGAAGCCCACAGTTCTGTTGCCCTTGTTGACAGTCGCTTGCACATGGCTGCTCCAGGACAGGTCATCGGAGATTAAGACCCCTAGGTACTTGCTGGATGGTGTTGTTTCCAGAGTCTGTCCATGGAGGCTGTAGGAAGTTGGCAGGATGGGCTTCTTCTTGTTCGGGGCAATGCGGATGACGGTGCACTTGCTGGGGTTGAACTCCATCTGCCATGTTGATTCCCACTGTTCGAGGCTGGATAGGTCCTGTTGGAGCTGCAGACTGTCCGCTGGAGAGGATATACGTTTGAAGAGTAGGGAGTCGTCTGCAAAGAGTTTGACGCTGCTGAACTGAACGGATTCAGGGAGGTCGTTGATGAAGGCTAAAAACAGGAGAGGACCCAGGACGGTCCCCTGCGGAACTCCGGACTGCACTCCGACTGGAGACGATAGGACGCCCTCCAAGGCCACCTGCTGTTGACGCTGACTGAGGAAGGCAGAGATCCACTTGAGGGTGTCGTTTCTCACTCCGTAGTAAGCCAGTTTCGTGAGCAGGCGGGCGTGGGGCACCTTGTCGAAGGCTTTGGAGAAGTCCAACAGGATGGCGTCGACCTGGGCTCCCTCGTGTGAGGATTTATGAAGGAGCGGAAATAATTGAAGGAAGTGAACTCTAAAGCACAAAAACACTGAAACAGACAATGTGAGCGTCATTGCTGTTTTCGTTTATGATTTGAACATGGTTTTCGACAGAAGAAAAGAGAATCACGAAAATAAGGGTGCATATGTAGCATGAATCAGGCATGACTTCATGTCAAAAACTTCACTTTGAAGATAGATTTTGTTATTTTAGATGGGGTTTTCGGGAGTTTTCAGAATAAAGTAGTACCCGTAAATTCAGCAGAAGGGGTCTATGTCGACCAAAAGTGGGTGCATTCCCTGTAGGCGCATTTCTTGTAGGCATTTTTCGCCGATCTCGCTGAGAGTCATGTGATGCTCATAGCCGCATCGATAAGATTTGATACTTTTCAATCCTTTTTTTATTTTTTCAAAGAGTTTCGATTCGGTGTTGCAATTTTAAATGAAGAAATGAGAAAATCCATCAAGTCCTCCTTTCACAAGGGATTTAACGCTAAGACGTATAACACGCTTAGCGCGAGATTGAGCAGTGTCATACTTTCCTGCAGGAAATGCATCCAGGAGCATTCCCTGTATACACCCAATTTTGGTTAACCTGGACCCCTTCTGCGTTAGTTCAGGGGCGTTTTTCTACTGCAATCATACCCTCTCAATTTGCCCAATTTGCTCTTGTAAGCAAAAAAAATCATTTTAGTTACTATTCAAGTAATGGAATGAACTGTACGGATCCATGTGTTTCAACTTCGGCGCAATCAAGAAGGGACAACAATGTCGATCCTATGTATGCAAAGGGAGACAACCATGGCAGCTATTTTCTTCGATGTAATGACCAAATTAATTAATTATGATTGATTTTGGGCCTATATCCTTCAACTAATTTCGCATGCATTTTTATTTGCTTTGATGTAAATGACTAAAAAATGACTGGATTGTGAGCTTTGAATTTACAACGCTAAAGTTCGACATTACCGAAATGTGCAGATAATTTCATTATTAATATTACTATCTGACTACTGTTTCTGTCTTTTTCAGTTCTAACTACATCTTCACAGGCTGTGGGTTATGCAATCAACCAACTTACAAAAGATCTTGGGATAGAATTATGAACACTGTGACCAGGTGGGTTCTTGAGCACACCAGCACTATCAACCATTTTACGTCTTATCATTGGTTTCAATTTATTTTGAAACGCTTAAAGCTTGCCTTTGTGTGTGTGTGTGTGTGTGTCACTGTGTGTGTGTGTGTGTGTGTGTGTGTGTGTGTGCGTGTGTGTGTGTGTGTGTGTGTGTGCATGGGTGGGTGGGTGGGTGTGTGTTTGTGTGTACATGATTGTATTTTATCCCCCCCACCCCTTAGCCACCCCAACCTCCTCTCTCTCTGTCTATCTGTCTCTCTCTCTCTCTCTCTCTCTCTCTCTCTCTCTCTCTCTCTCTCTCTCTCTCTCTCTCTCTCTCTCTCTCTCTCTCATGTGCACATATGCACACATACTCCTTTTGTATCTGTGGCTCTTATGTGGAATAATCATTGCTATTTATCTTTTTCAGTTGTGAATGTCCCATCTGAGCAAAATTGACAGCTGGATACAGAACCATCCATACTCCTTCAGCTCTGCAAGATCAAAACTGTGACAAACTTGTGGTGCAAGGGGTGGAATTTTATAGCTACTTTTAATTAAAGTAGACACTGTGGTGCTTTGCAGTCTTGATAGACTGTAATGGCAGTGCAAAAAAAAACTGCCCTGCAAAATACTGTAAAAATGAACATCTGCAACTTATTGCTATGACAGAACTATCCTGGGTCTTTTTTAAAGCCTATTGTGAATAGTTCTTAAATACTGGGCCGTACAGTGTGCTCACTTAGTTATTAAAATATTCACAATTTTAAAGGGATCTTTTGCTAAGTCAAGTAGAATTGTGTGTATTTTGGGGTTCTGCTATCACCATGCATGCCAAGGTTACGATTTTGGTGAGTAAGACTCACTGGCGCTGCCTCAGTTGTAGACAGATCAAGAAACACATGGTCAGCATCGACAAGCACCTCCAGGCCCACCATGGTGATCTCCTGTCTCCTTTGGCAACAAGTCCAGAGTCGCAATTACCTGATCTTTTTCTTCCCAAAGGAACAAGGTCATCACTAATGTCATATCAGATGTCTCCCACAAGAACGTCAAAAAGATCAACTCGGCAGCAAGAGCTTGGGAGCTACAGTGATGGAGAGTTTGACTACTCTGGTTACGCCATATTTAGACAGAAGACGGCGGCCAGTGACTTTACTAAAGACACAAATAAAGCTGAGAGGCTTAGCTCTGACGAGGATGAAAAATCAGGTAAAGAAAGCACTGGCAGTAATGAAAACAAGAAGAACAGTACTGAGAACACAGGCCAGATTGCAGTTGCCAGTTGTGACATAAAGAGCAACAAAAGGTACAGACCTGCAAAATCTTTGCCGAAAGTTTCAGTTGGTAAGTCTGCAAAACACCAGAAGCTTACTTTCCATGATACCACAAGAACGACAAGGCCAGCTTCCAGGCAGGACACAAAGACCAAGCAAAGTAAGAAACAACAACATAGATTGGACACCCGAATCAAATTGAACAAGGCTCCAGGAAAGGCTAAAAAACAAAATACTTACTCTCTTCCTGAAGAGCAAATACAGGTGCCCTTATCAAATTGTTCGGATGTGTCTGATACAGAGTATGTAGTTATAAACAGCTTGGTTAAGAAAGATAGGAAGAAAAGGCCACCGAACATCAACATTGACAGCAATGATATAACTTCCTTGGAGGATATGAGTCTGGGTAAAGTTAAAAGAGGCAAAAGAAGAAAACAGCCAGCTGAGAAAGTTCACACACAAACTGAAAATTCTCCAAGCAAGAAGAAAAGAGGCAGGCCACCAAAGGAAAAGTCAAATGAATTGGACAAACTTGCAAGCCATTTTGATGGAGGACAGGTGAAGAAGCCAGGTTTGGGAGGGAGGCCTGTAACCAGGACATTGGAAGTATCGGACACGGAGAGAAACAAACTGATAGATTCCTATGTCATCACTAAACCTCAAGACACTTACAATGGTGCAGAAGAGGCCAGCAATTCTCTTACGAAAGCTCAGTGTTCAGAGCATATTGATGCTCCTCTCCCCAGCGAATCAGTTCATACAAAGACCTTTGGAACCCTGCATTCAGTGCATGCTGCCAGAGTTGATGTAATGGGTTCGCATGTACTAGTTTCTGCTAACATGAATAAAAATGAAATAAAGAATCAAACTTTACATGATAAAAGAAGTAAACTTTTAGTCTTCAGTGAAGACCAGGGTGGAGCACAGGATACAGACAAACTTTCAGTTTCAAATTCAGTCGGAAATGGACAATTGATCAAAGGTGAAAGTGACGATGTGATTCAGAACATCTCTGGTATACCTTTCAATGATTTAACTGAACCAAATGTTGCTACAATGCTCATATCACAGTCGGAGCAACATGTGTCACCAGCTTATGTCGGTCATCAGGTACAAAACACACATCACATATGTCCTCTAGCAGTAAACAGCAGTGGGCTTCAGTCATTACAGTCTGACCTGATTTATTCTGGTGTCAGCTCTGGTCACCTCAAAGGACATGATCAATGCCAGTCTTTATCTCCACCAGGACCTGCAGAACAAATTCCATTCGGTTCTCTCCAACAATCTACTGCAAGCTCTGATGCAAACCTGTACACATATTATGGAAATGCAAACATACATGATCAAAGTGGCACCAGCTTCTACCCAGATGGCACGAATTTAAATAATTTGCCAGTAGCTACAAACACTGAGGCCTTGCCAAATGAAGGCGCAGAAAGTGAACACGCTAAGGAATGGTTGAGAAACAAGGTGCCGTTCAAATTCACCCATACAAAACTCTCAGTAAAGGTCAAGCAGCCATCACAGATATTTGTGTGCAAGGTGTGTCAGGCCAAGTATTCATCTACAGAGGGTTTGTCCCACCACATGTCCAGGATGTCCTCCCAGGAATTGTTTCAATGCAGAAGCTGCCTGAAGACTTTTCACAACATCTATGACCTGAGTCTGCATGTCTTTGGTGAGCATGAGAAGAAGAAAAAGCCATGCTGCTTTGACTGTGAAGAGAAGTTCCAGACAATGGAAGAGTTTGAGAGACACCTTAACCGTCACCTTGGTAACCAGGATCCCAAGCTGTTTGACTTGCAGTTCCACGCGTGTCAGATCTGCAAGGAGGACGTCCCATGCAACCCCGCCATCATGCACAAACACTACTACCGCAAGCACAAGACCACCGTCTGTTTCGAATGCTTAGTTCGATCAGAGCTTGTTCTCATGTCTGATGCTGCATTGGTACAAGATCACAGACGGTCGCACAGTTACTTCTGCAGCATTTGCATTCGGGATGTTCCTGTACTAGAGTCCTTGGAGGCTCACACCGAGAGTCATGCCTCTGTACAGCAGCAGGAAGATGGGCAAGGTCAGGTGTGTGACAGGTGCAACCAGTGGTGTCCTAACAAAGTCAGCCACGCAACCCACCACAGGGAACACAAACGGCAGGTTATCCGTGACTGGCGAGCGGAGAACTGGGATGTAGGATTGGCATGCACACTCTGTGGCAAAGTCCTGCGCAGCAAACGCAATCTGCAGAGACACATGGACCAGCAGCACTCGAGCAGTCGCACCTACAAGTTCCACTGTGAGTTCTGTGGCAAGGGTGAAGACTGCAAGAGTGCCTTGAAGAACCACATTGCCTTGCACCACCTGGGCATCAAGCGTTACGTGTGTGAGTTCTGTCAGCAGTCCTTTGCAAACGGACAATGCTTAAAGCGACACATACTTAAAGACCATGCCACAGACAAACAATACATCTGCGAGCTTTGTGACAAGAAGTTTTGTGAGAAGTCCAAGTGGACGAAGCACATGTTTACCCACACAGGGTTTTCTCGCTTCATGTGCGAGCATTGTGGGAAGGCATTTCATGCTTGTTCTGACCTCAAGAGGCACTTATCTGTTCACTTGGAGAGGCGAGAGTTCGTCTGTCAAAGGTGCTGGCAGGGCTTCAAGCGTAAGGAGCATCTGAATAGGCATGTGAGCAAGTGCCCGAAGGTTATTCAGAATAGAGCTAATGAGGTCCTTCCCATATGAATTTATACCTGAAATAGTTGCAGAAATTAGTGTCCGAACTCCCCCCCGTGTACACTACATTGGGTGTGCACGTTAAAGATCCCACGATTGACAAAAGGGTCTTTCCTGAGTTAATAATTGTCTACCTATACCCGTGTGACTTGGAATAATAGGCCGTGAAAGGTAAATATGCGCCGAAATGGCTGCAATTACTGGCCGTATAAAATTTCATCTCACACGGCATCACTGCTGAGCGCCTAGAACTGTACCCACGGAATATGCGCGATATAAGCCTCATTGATTGATTGATTGATTGATAAATTAGAGCATGGAGAAACATGTGTTGCTTGCACCTCAGTTGCTGGTGATTTTGAGAAAATAGTAGTAGTATTACAGTGTTGTCTTTTCTCTTTATGAGTGTGTGTGCAGGGGCGGATCAGTTGCTTTGTAAGGGGGAGGGCACTTTGAATCGAAAGTGAATGTGATGGGCGCGAAGCGCCCGAATTCGCTAGGGGGGTCCGGGGGCATGCCCCCCCGGAATTTTGTTTTGCCCAAAGAAGCAAAATGGTGCCATCTGGTGCCATTTGAACTTAGAAATGGTCATAGAATCAGCATAGAAAAATCTTTTTTTTTTCTTCTTCTTCTTTTTTTTTTTTTTTTTTCGTTCGGGGGGGGGGGGGCACGTGCCCCCTGTGCCCCCCCCCCTCGTCCGCCCCTGGTGTGTGTGTGTGTGTGTGTGTGTGTGTGTGTGTGTGTGTGTGTGTGTGTGTGAGGGGGGGGGGGGAGAGATAAGCAGAAATAATTATCTACCAAGATTTGCAATTGTTCAGTGAATGCATTGTGGCTCACCAACATTTCACACTTTCGTGGCTTGGTTCTCACTGGAAAGCGACTTAGTACAGTATTGAGTAGTACCCAGCTGCATGATCGTTTTTTTCAATCTACCATATTATCCATAGTGTTCTCTATGTCATACACGCTCAAAGATGCACAAACTCATTTATGCAAGTGTAGCCAAGTTCAAAATTGGCTATTAATTCAGCATAATGTTTTTGTGTCCTCTGTAAGTGTTGCCGATCGCTTTGTGTTTTGTCTGAGTAATGGAGTCATTATCTGTTCTCAGTTAAATTTCGAGATGCACATGTCCCGACACCTGTGGACCGTAAACACGCTTAGCCGTCTGTGTCTATCCACTAGAGACAAGTTTTTGTTCTCTCTGAAGAGTCAAACCGCTCTCCTGGGGAGAGACGAGTACCGTCGGGCTTGCAGGTGGTCAGTTACGCAACTTTATGGCCGAGCCGGGGGTAGCCTCCTGGAGTATGTTCTTGTGTTGTCCTTTTTTTCGCCCCGATCAAAGCCTTGTGAAAGGGTGTTAGAATGTCGCTTTCCTCTTTCAGCAGGGCCGGACTACCGGGGGGGTTATGGGGGTTGCGCAACCCCCCCCCCCCCCCCCCCCCCCTAGCCTAAACATGTACCTTATTTATTTAATTTTTTTTTTATTATTGCTTATTTTATGCCGTTTCATGCAAGGAGCGACCATTTTTCTATCTCAGAATATGACCTACCCGTCAGCTTCAGGGGGCTTCGCCCCCTGACCCCCACAACGAGGGGGGGGGGGGTGGGTTCTAGGGTTTCCGGACCCCCCCCCCCAGCCAAAAAATAAAAATATTGAATGAGGTATGCATTTCTTTATTTTACATTGAGTTTCAATTTTTGGGGTATTACTCAGTGACAAAATCTGCTGCCTGAAACTGGTAATGATTATCCTCAGAATGCACCAGATTGCACAATTTTGCATACTTTTTTTCAAAATTTTCCGGGGGGGCATGCCCCCGGACCCCCCTAGCAAGCTAGGCGCTTCGCGCCGTCGGCTCGGCGCTTTACACCTTCACACCCATATCTTCACAATATACTTTTGGAAAAAAACAGTCATAAAATGAACTGATCCGCCCCTGCCGCCAGGGGGGGACATCCCCCTGGGCCACCACTGGCAACCCCCCCCCCTCCTCTTCGCCTAGTCCGGCCCTGTTCAGGGTACTTGTTCAGCCATGTGTGTTTGTAAGATTGTGATTTGTTTACTTGCTTGACCAATGAGATGCGATGTCAGTCATGTTAGCTAGTGAGTAACTTGTGATTGGTGGCTTTGACCCCACCCGTTCCTATGTACATCATAGCGTTTGAGATTTTTGGCAGAACTGTTCAGAGAGAACTGTTCAGAACAGAACTAGAGAGAAGACGCACTTGTTTTGTACTCTGTTTTCATATAACGCATGATGTAGACTGCATTTTTGACTCACATGCGAAGCAAAAGTGAGTCTATGTACTCACCCGAGTTGTCCGTCCGTCCGTCCCCCCCGTCCGGCCGGCCGGCCGTCTGTCCGGCCGGCCGTCCGGCCGGAAAACTTAAACGTTGGATATTTCTTGGACACTATTCAGTCTATCAGTACCAAATTTGGCAAGATGGTGTATGATGACAAGGCCCCAAAAAACATACATAGCATCTTGACCTTGCTTCAAGGTCAAGGTCGCAGGGGCCATAAATGTTGTCTAAAAAAACAGCTATTTTTCACATTTTTCCCATTTTCTCTGAAGTTTTTGAGATTCAATACCTCACCTATATATGATATATAGGGCAAAGTAAGCCCCATCTTTTGATACCAGTTTGGTTTACCTTGCTTCAAGGTCAAGGTCACAGGAGCTCTTCAAAGTTGGATTGTATACATATTTTGAAGTGACCTTGACCCTGAACTATGGAAGATAACTGTTTCAAACTTAAAAATTATGTGGGGCACATGTTATGCTTTCATCATGAGACACATTTGGTCACATATTATCAAGGTCAAGGTCACTTTGACCCTTATGAAATGTGACCAAAATAAGGTAGTGAACCACTAAAAGTGACCATATCTCATGGTAGAAAGAGCCAATAAGCACCATTGTACTTCCTATGTCTTGAATTAACAGCTTAGTGTTGCATGACCTTGAAAGACCTTGGGTCAAGGTCACATGTATTTTGGTAGGAAAAATGTGTAAAGCAGTTCTTAGTGTATGATGTCATTGCTAGGTTTAGTTATTTGACCTTGACTCTGAAGGTCAAGGTCATGTAAAGGTCAAGGTCAAGCATGTGAGTCGTATGGGCTTTGCCCTTCTTGTTACTTGTGGTGTGGCCACCCGGCCATTGGCTGGGTCGGCGAGGAAAGGGACAGGAATTAAAGAGAAATGTGAACCGACAGTCAAGGTTTTCCAGAGTTTCATGTTTCATAAAGTGATTCGTCGGTCTGTGCCTGTGAACTCTTGCCTATCCCACTCTAATTGTGTGTAAAGTCCATTACGAATGCAAGTGTTGTTCGTTCAGTGCAAGACACGAAAGAGGCATCCACATGGTGCTCTCTTTACTTCGGGGTCTACTTCTACTAGGTGACAACTTCACCTACCTACTACTTCTACAATTAACTTCCTCCTCCTTCCACCCCATCATACAAGCTTAGCATGCGCTTGCAAACACATACACACGTGTGCGCGCACCCACACACATATTATCAGTGTTCACGGTAAATATTTTGGGATCGTCATACTCAAGATACAGCCCCGTGACGTAACACACTGAAATGAGAGATCTTAGATTCATTCGGTGTTACGACAAACACGGTGTGGGAGACGTTCCATGCGTAAAAAGGTCTGAGGCGGAAGTGCTCCAGCTCTGAGGGGCCCCTTTTTCGCAGTCGGCTCAGATCTCTTGTCACGGTAGGTGTCGAAGGCAGTGTTCCACTATACTTTTTGGCTTGTAACGTTCATAAATGCATTGGGTATTACCACAAGTAGGCAAATAGATGCTACAATGAATAGATATCGCAAGAATTTATCATTTCTGTCAAAAAGTGGAGATTTTTGTGCATTTTCGTGGTTGTGCTCGATACAGACTAACACAGACCAACCACACCCTAATGGGGAGCTGAAGCAATGCTAAAACAATGTTTTGGCGTCAAAAAAAGTTTCAGATTGCTCCTAGATTTCTCTCAAAATTAAATAATTCCTTTAATCGATGATCCAGCTCTGAGCAAGAGCGAAATGGGCGGAGCTTAGTTTGTTCCAGCTCTGACGCAATTCGCAAAACAGACGAAATAAGGCCCGTATAGATGAAATATGTACTCCTGTTGATAGAATAGCATATATATGTAAGACTTCCTATCAGTGGATGGCATCAAAGTTGTGAAATCTGCATGCTATGCGGCAAAAACGAAATGTTCCATCTCTGAGGTGTTTGATCGCAAAATGTCCTGGCTCTGAGCAACTGTTGAAAATGTTCCAGCTCTGAGCATTTTTTTATTGACTGCTCTGTAACTGAGAATTGTGAAAGATCTAAATGAAAAATCAACATAGAACCTGTTATATCTTGGTTAATGAGGTATGCTTTGACTTTTAATGTATTGCCGCATTGCTGTTTTAGAGGATTTTAAAATTATTCTTAGAATAAAACAAATATCATTGAACCGCTGAAAAGGATGTGTACTCTAGGATTTTCTTAGTTTGTTTTCTTCAGATGGAGGAAGCCTCGATCATCGCACCTCTTGATGTCACCTGGGAACTCAACGTTAGCGATAATACCGAGAGGCACTGGCATGCCCCCTGTTGCAACCAGCACCCCTGCAAAAAAGCGCCATCTTTGTGCCCACTGCGGCAAAGATTTCGCATGCGCATGGAGTGTTAAAAGACATGTGCGCACAGTCCACAATGAAGAGGGTAGGTGGCGTCATAAGTGCGGAGCAAAACATTCAGCAACAATAATGATCTCATCGCACATGTGGCTAAGCATGAAGGAGAACAGCCTTACGCCTGTCAGCTGTGCGGGAAGGATTTCCAGCACAAGATCTCTTTGACGAGACACTCCACCACTTGCCAGCAGATTGTCATTCCAGCAATTGTCTGCGGTTATTGTAACCTTGTATTTTCAAGTAAAACAGGTCTGTATGACCACAAAAAAAGCAAAGCATTCAAACAACAACATGCGCTGCATGCAATAAATGTGGAAAGCCGTCCGCATGGACTGGGTGGCCGAGTGGTAACGCACTTGCGCTCGGAAGCGAGAGGATGCGAGTTCGACCCTGGGTCAGGGCGTTAGCAATTTTCTCCCCCCTTTCCTAACCTAGGTGGTGGGTTCAAGTGCTAGTCTTTCGGATGAGACGACAAACCGAGGTCCCTTTATGTACATTGGGGTGTGCACGTTAAAGATCCCACGATTGACAAAAGGGTCTTTCCTGGCAAATTTGTATAGGCATTGATAAAAATGTCCACCAAAATACCCGTGTGACTTGGAATAATAGGCTGTGAAAAGTAGGATATGCGCCGAAATGGCTGCGATCTGCTGGCCGATGTGAATGCGTGTGGTATTGTGTAAAAAAATTCCATCTCACACGGCATAGATAAATCCCTGCGCCTTGAATATGTGCGCGATATAAATTGCATCAATAAAAAAATAAAAAAATAAAAAAATACATAAATAAATAAATCCCTGCGCTTAGAACTGTACCCACGGAATACGCGCGATATAAGCCTCATATTGATTGATTGATTGATTGAAACAGCTATCGCAGGCATGTTAAGTCATGCAAAGGTTTTAACAACTTTGCCTGATTCAGTGACTTCTCAACAACAAACAACAATGACAGCCTTTTTTAGTTATAACTTTTTATTGCAAGATATGCAGGTGCAAGTGTAATCAGAATCGTTTTAATAATTTTGAGTTTACATCTGATGTGTACCTCATCGTTGATTTGTCCTCTATGTTATGCCACCGTACAGTGTCAAGGAAGAGTTTATAAGAAATATTTTCAAGTGGAAATGAATCGCAGTAGTCATTTCTCAAAAACTTGACAAACGCATCAGCATCACCTTTTTGTTTTAAAGTCGAAAGCCCTTTGGTAGGATACCTACCAACTCCTGAATCAAATCATTATGTTCTGCTTGTAACGAAGATGGCTGTGGACCAGTTTCAGATTTCTGTTTCCTTTTTAAGCAACCCTCAGCATCGAAATAACATTTTCTACCCTTTCGTCTGGTTTTATTTGATAATCACGAAGGTGGTCCTTCTTTTTGCCTTCATTCTGACAAAGGAAAGGTTTGTAAACTTTAAAAATGTCTGCTGGGTGTTCTTTTTGACAATGTTCGTATGCTTTAGTAATGCTGTCTTCTTCGTAATATTTGCTCAGAGCTGAAACATTTTCAACAGTTGCTCAGAGCCAGGACATTTTGCGATCAAACACCTCAGAGATGGAACATTTCGTTTTTGCTGCATAG
This sequence comes from Littorina saxatilis, assembly GCF_037325665.1. Taxonomy (NCBI): domain Eukaryota; kingdom Metazoa; phylum Mollusca; class Gastropoda; order Littorinimorpha; family Littorinidae; genus Littorina; species Littorina saxatilis. Next base: position 30,057,892 of record NC_090245.1, on the reverse strand, counting down.
CATGCAGATTTCACAACTTTGATGCCATCCACTGATAGGAAGTCTTACATATATGCTATTCTATCAACAGGAGTACATATTTCATCTATACGGGCCTTATTTCGTCTGTTTTGCGAATTGGGTCAGAGCTGGAACAAACCTAAGCTCCGCCCATTTCGCTCTTGCTCAGAGCTGGATCATCGATTAAAGGAATTATTTAATTTTGAGAGAAATCTAGGAGCAATCTGAAACTTTTTTTGACGCCAAAACATTGTTCTAGCATTGTTTCAGCTCTCCATTAGGGTTTCGATGGTCTGTGTCAGTCTGTATCGAACATAACCACGAAAATGCACAAAAATCTCCACTTTTTGACATAAATGATCAATTATTGCGATTTCTATTCCCTGTGGCATCTAATCGCCTACTTGTGGTCTTCTTCTTCTTGTTGCCGCTACACGTGGAGACCAGTCCAATTTAGAAATGTAGTGGTCATCTGCAGGGACGCCGCCGTGCCGTACAGCTTATCCTGGATGGGGGTCGGCTCCGGCCACATCTTCCTTCTCAACAACTGGAAGTTCCCGCAGTCTTGTAGGATGTGGTGGGTGTCCTGCTCTGCTTCTCCACAGGGACACATCGGGGATGGCACAACTTTCAGCTTTGAGTGGAGGTGTTTGTTCAGCCTGTTGTGCCCTGTTCGCAGCCTAAAGATGGTGACCTGCTCTGGTCTTGAGAGCAGGTGAAGGCTGTCTTTTTGAGCCGGGGTTCGGAACAGGGCTTTAGTGATGGTATTTAGCTCGGCAAGGCTCACGGCGTTGTCTTCTTGTTCTTTTTCTGCACCGGATTTTGCCAGGTCATCGGCTTTCTCATTTCCCTCTATGCCGCAGTGTGAGGGGATCCACTGAAGCACTGTCCGTAGGCTCTTGATGTTGTTGAGGGCCTTCTTCAATGAGGGTTGACTGTCACTGTTATAGGCTTGCAGCACAGAGAGGGCGTCTGTTAGGAAGACGACATTTGTGTTGTGGTCTGCTCTTGTTGCAATGGTGTGTGCTGCCTGAATGAGAGCGTATACCTCTGCCTTGTAGTTGGTGCAGTAAAGGCCGGTCGGAAGCGTCTCCTCCGTCCGTTCTCCACCGGGGTATTGGATGTGGACCCCAGCTCCTCCACTTTTGACGGCATTTGTGGCTGAGCCGTCCGTATACACCCGGATCCAGGCATCATCAGGGTATCTTTCCTCAAGCGTTGCCAACGTCAGGGCTTTCAAGACTTGGTCGCTATGTTCACCTTTGTTGTTGATGTGGGGTATTGTTGTTTGGACAGTGACAGTTTCTTCTGTATCTTCCCAAGGTGGGGCGTCGAGGGAAAAGGAGATGGGAATGACCTGGTTAGGGAGGGTTTCTTGGTGCTTCCTGTTCAGTGCTCTGGCCTCCACAGCAAAGCTTGATCTTTTTAGTCTGCCTGATGATAGCGTTTGGAGCCTTTCTTTCATTGGGTGGTTCTGTGAGCATCTGAATTTGTTGGCCTGAAGCATTGCCTTCTGCTCTCTTCTCTTGGCAAGTGGTGGGATGCTAGATGTTTCTTCCATCTTCACTATAGGTGTTGTCTTCATGGCACCTGTGATTAGTCGAAGTGCCTGGTTTTGGACTTTGTCCAGGGTCTGTAGATGCGTCTTCGCAGCTGTCATCCAAGAGTTGGACCCGTACTCGAGGTGTGGTCTTACAGTACCTTGGTAAACTGATTTCAGAATCTTGTCAGTTGCGCCCCATGTAGTTCCTGCCAGTTTCCTTAAGATGTTGAGCTTCCTTCTGGCTTTTCCCTCTGCCTGGTTGATGTGAGGTTTCCAGGTCATTTTCTTGTCAAAGGTGACACCAAGGTACGTCTGTTGGTCTTCGTACTTTAGTGTGGTATTTCCCAGGGTAAGTTTTCCAGGTTTGGCTTTTGTTGACAGTGTGAAAAGAGTGGCGGTTGACTTCTCCCTGTTGATTGTTACGCACCAGCTTTCAGCCCATGCTGCAACGCTCTCTAGGGCGATCTGTATTCTGTATGTTGCTGTGGTTGCATACTCCTCGCTGCACCAGAGTACCAGGTCGTCTGCGTAAAGCGCTGCGTGGACACCTCTTGGTAGTTCTGCTACAATGTCGTTGATGAAGAGTATGAACAAAGAGGGGGAGAGGACGCCTCCCTGGGGAACTCCCTGCCTCAGTAACACCTTCTGGCCACAGCGACCATCTACCGACACTCTGGCTCTTCGGTTGTGTAGGTAGGACTTGGTCCACTGGAACATGTTGCCTCTGATGCCACACCGTAGGAGTTTTACTAGAAGACCATCCTTCCAGACCTTGTCGAATGCCTTCTGTAGATCAATAAACACTGCCAGGACAGCCTTCTTGGCCTGAAAAGCATCCTCTATGACCTGTGAGAGGTGGGTCGTTTGATCTTCTGTGCTTCTGTACTGTCTGAAGCCAGCTTGCTCTGGGGCAATGATGCTCTGTGTCTCCAGGTAGAGTTGTAGGCGCTGATTGATGATGCGCTCCATGGTCTTACAGACACAACTTGTTAAGCTGATGGGACGGTAGCTTTGGGCTTTGCTTTTGTTTTTGCCACGTTTGAGGATGGGAATCATTGTGGCTTCTCTCCAGCACTGCGGTACCTGGCCTTGCTTCCAGCTGAGGTTGTAAATATCTAGTAGCTTCTGAAGCGCGGTGTTTCCTAGATGTTGAAGCATTTCGTTTGTGATGTTGTCAGGTCCTGGAGACTTCTTTTTCTTCAACTTCCTGATGGCCTTCTTCATTTCTGCCAGGCTGATGTCAGTATGCATTGCGTCTGGTACCTCATTTTCTCCTGGTGTTCTTTCCTTCTCTTCCTGTCGTATCTCTTTCTGGTGGTGCTGGGGTATGGTGGTATTACTTTCTGCTGCATATGCTGTTGCAAAATTGTTGGCGGCAGCCCTTCCTGTAAGAGTGTTTCCTTCATTTTCCAGGGTGATCTTCTGGCCTTTGGTGCTTTCGTCGTTCAGGGCCTTTGTCAGTTTCCAAAGCTTTGTTGTGTCTTTCTCCATGTTGAGGCTTGCTGTTTTCTCTCTCCAACTTCTTCTTTTGCTCTCCAGTTTGGTTCGCAAGAACTTTGCTTTTCTTTCTTGGAGCTTGATGTTGTTCTCCTGGCTGGGGTTGGTTTCAGCCTCTCTTCTTGCTTCTGTCAGAGCATCATGCGCCTTCTGCAGCTCACTTGTCCAATAAGGGGTGTAGTCTTTTCTTGCGCCATTGGGTATGCACTCCTTGGCTGCCTGGGAAATACTGTTGTTGAAGTCTTTGACTACATTGTTGATGTTCCTATCTGTAACTTCTATGCCCTTTGTCAGCTCGTTGGTGCGTACGCTGAACAATCCCCACTGGGCCTTTTTGTAGTTCCATCGCGGGTGTTGCGAGTGTTCTGGTGCTTTAGCACGCATGGTAAGGACGACTGGGCGATGGTCACTACCTCCGAGCTGTTCTTCTACCTTTCTGCTGATCTTTCTGTGGATGTCATCGGTGCAGAAGGCCAGGTCTGGAGTTGTGGTGGTGTGCCAGCGGCGCGAGTAGAAGGTATGTGTGTCAGTTGGGTCATTTGCAAGGATAAGGTGGTGTTCATCTTGCCAGGCTTCAACTTCTTCTCCTCTATTGTCCATGTTGCTGTATCCCCAACTCTGGGACCGGCTGTTGAAGTCTCCAGCGATGAGGAAGCCGCTGTCTGGGACCTGGATAGTGTCAAGGGACAGCATCTTGTCATCGGGGCAATAGTAGTTGACGATGTTAAATGTGCTGTCTTGGATAATGACCTTGACTTCTATGTACTCAGCTTCGCCTGTAAGTTTCTTGACTTCAGTGGCGTTGATGTTGTTTCTCACCAGTGTCATCACTCCTCCCTTTGCTCTCCCTTTCCGTCCATTTGAAAACACCTGGTAGCCTCTGATCTTGAACGGCTTCCCCTCTTGCAGGTGTGTTTCCTGTAAGCAGCAGATGTTGATACTGTTCTTATGAAGAAAGTGTACGAGTTCTTCCTTCTTGTTGCTGACCCCTTCTGCATTCCATTGCATTATGTTAATGTCAGGGGTCTCCTTGACCTTGCTTGGTTTTCGGCCAGTCGCTATCCTTGCTCGTCCCCTGGCTCCACAGGACAAGACGAAGGGACCTCCAGTAGCTGAGGGTGGGCTCCTTTGAGGCACGGAGCCCGGCGCTGCACCTGCCTGGGGGGTCCTCACAGGGCGAGCACCATTTCGATTGGTTTGGTCTCTGCGTGTATTCATGGCGATGGTGTGCGTGGTACTGTGATCCGTTAAAGTGCGCTGTCTCGCTCAGTACCGCCGACTTCAGCACTAGAGGTTTCTGTCGGGGTTACCCCACCCTTAGCTCCTGGTCAGGGACCTTACCTGGGAGCACAGGTAGCAGGGGTTTTAACGCGCCTCTTATCCGCGTGATGAACCCGTATGAGCACATAGGGTATTTACTAGTCAACAGTGCCACCTGTTAACCACCCCGCTCTGATAGGAACACCGCCAGTTGGTCCAGGACAGCTTATTCGTCCGGGCAAGCCCGACTTATATCGCTGCAATCCCTTATATCTAAGGGACACCCCCTATCCGCCACCTGGGGACCCGCCGGGTTGGGGATGGTCGCCCCGCCACCTATAATTGGAGATAGCCTGACCCCGGGCCTACTTGTGGTAATACCCAATGCATTTATGAACGTTACAAACCAAAAAGTATAGTAGAACACTGCCTTCGACACCTACCGTGGCGAGAGATCTGAGCCGACTGCGAAAAAGTGGCCCCTCAGAGCTGGAGCACTTCCGCCTCAGAGCTTTTTACGCATGGAACGTCTCCCACACCGTGACAAAGCTCACAAGGAGCTAAATACGTACGTAAGGATTATTGCCATTGGACAACAATTGGGGATGTAATAGGTCCACAAGCACATTAGTAAAACTGGGTTCGGAATAATGGGGGGGGGGGGGGTGTTGGGGGATGTGATCTTATTCTAATAATATAATACACACCCCACCCACCCAACCCCAACCCCTACCGACCCCTCCAGTGTCAGGAGCCTGTGCGTGGGCACTCCGGAATGACCAGGTACAGGCTTATACTGATACTTAAATTTTCCCCTTTATTTTAAACAAATGTACAGTAATTTTTCTGTATTGCTCTCAAAATCGATTCAAGAAAATCACCGAGACCACTATGATTTTGAGAGTGAAATGATTTTTGGGGTTTGGATGCGAAATATTTTTCTCATTTGTTAATGACTACCAACAAGCAGTGGGGTTACACTCCTCGGCAAGGCCTCACGACCAGCTATATGTAAAGGGTGGTCCCAAAAAGCGCCCAATTTTCTTTTTGATCTCATTTTTGACTGCGAAGAGAGATTTCGAATTAATATGTAAAGCGCTTAGAGAACGTCAAGCGCTATATAAATCTCCCATATAAATAAATAAATAAATAGAAAATTTGTTCACCAAACAATAGCAGAATGGAGATTATGTCTTGTACATTTTTAGTAGAAACTGGTCTGTGCTTGGTAGTTGATAATTTATGCTCTTCGTTGAAGAACTGCTGCAACACAAACGTTGAAATTGTCCATGACTCGTCCAACCATGTCAGCTTGTATGCGCCTGATTTCCCTTCTGATGTAGTCCTTCAGAGCTGCCAGCGTCTGGGAATTGTTGCTTGTATATCCTGTCCTTGAGGTACCCCCACAGAAAGTCAGGTGGGTTGAGATCAGGGGAGTAGGGTGGCCCTATATATTTTACATGGGATCAGCTCGTTACTCCCCCGGCTCGTTACTCCCCCGGCTCGTTACTCCCCCTTAGCGGGGTTAGGGTTAGGCCTGGGTTAGTAACAAGCCGGGGGAGTAACAAGCCGGGGGAGTAACGAGCCGGGGGAGTAACGAGATGCTCCCATTTTACACCACCTGCCAAAACGTTCGTGTTGCAGCAGTTCTTCAATGAAGAGGAGCCTGGATAGAGCATATTATCAACTACTAAGGACAGAATTGTTTCTACCAAATTTGCAAGACATAATCTTCCATCATTCTGTTATTGTTTGGTTGGTGAGCAAATTGTCTAAATCTCTCTTCGCAGTCAAATATGAGATCAAAAAGAAAATAGGGCGCTTTTTTTGGACCACCCTGTGTATATCACTTTTTATTGACACTGAAATGAACCACCGATTATACTGATAGGATTTTTCATTAGAGCCTTTCTTCTTTTATTTCTTCTTTTTTTTACCAGTGTTCCAACAAAGATCTTATACTTTTCTATATAAGGTTCCATTTAACCCCCAAATTCTGTTAATATTTTTTGGAATTCAACTTTCATTATTTATTTGTTTGCCTATCGAACGGTAACCGACGGTAACTGTATCGTCTTCTCTTTTGATTGACGGTACCGAGTAGCCTGGTGATTATGAAGACACGTAATATATACTTGCTGTTTCCCACGTTGCATGTTCATGCGCATCCTGCCATAGGCATAGATTGCTCAACTTCCTCAGCGAATACTCAGTTTCTTGCAAACCATTTGCAACGTTTGTATCACTTCAAAAGAGCGCAACTAGTTTTGTTTTAAATAAAGTTGGATATGAGAATGAACAGCGGGCCGCTGCGTGTTCAGTGTGCACAAGGTCTGACTATTAGGGTTTAACGCCCTCTTAGACCAGTTGGCCTATATTGGGACAAAAGTGCACAAGGTGTTAAAATACAATCATTTATGAAACCTTAAAACCCAGAAGCAAGTCTTTTAACACACAGACTATGTTTGCAAAAATGTCAAGTGCTTGCGTATTTAGTCTCAAGTTCAGTGGCGACACAGCCAACATCCCCGAATTCCGATCGGATTAAATTTGTTTTTATAGCTTAAAATATTTGTCTTCTTTTCCTTCCATGGTCCTTGGTTTTACATGATCATTACAAAGTCAGCTGTATGTGTCGCTGATAAATGAGTGAGATTGTTGCATGACTTGCACCAGCCGCTATATACTGCCAAAAGTCGCCAATTACCAGTGTACATAATGATAGTTTAAAATGATTCAACAATATTCGTGTCAATTTAAAAAAAGAATAATACAAGGCGACAGCAATTGCACCTCATTACTGACAATTGGTGTAAACTGGAGGCATATGGTACTGCACTGTACATGTAGTACATTTATGTAGTCAACGACTGGATACATAGTGCAGGGAGTGAGAGTGGGAGATGAGCTTTCGCGGACTGTAGTATTTGGACGTGTACGCTCTACAATTTCTATAAATTACCTACCAGATGCAATTTCTAGTATAATTATGTTACCTTTTTGCGGATGATACAAAGATATATAACACATCAGAAAACAGCGAAGTTCTACATAATGATGTAATAAAATTGCAAGCTGTGTGGTCAGACATTTTGCATTTTAATGTATCAATTGCAAAGTTATGAATATTGGCCAGAAAACACTGGAAAGGACAATGTAGTCAGTGAACTTTGAAAAGCAGATGTGAACCCTGGAGTTATCTCCGATGGAAAAAGACCTTGGAGTGACATTTGATAACCTAAAATTTGACGTTCATATGTATACATAACTTATGTCATTAATATTAAGGCAGTTAAAATGATTGGTACGACCAGAAGGAGTTTTTATTACCTGGACAAAGATTCTTCCTTTTTAAAATTGTATAAATCATTAGCTAGACCACATTCAGAATACAAAAATTTGATATGGTCCCCGCTTTTGAAACGGCAGGGTTTTTTGTTTTTTTGTTTGTTTGCTTAACGCCCAGCCGACCACGAAGGGCCATATCAGGGCGGTACGTGCTGCTTTGACATATAACGTGCGCCACACACAAGACAGAAGTCGCAGCACAGGCCGTTCATGTCTCACCCAGTCACATTATTCTGACACCGGACCAACCAGTCCTAGCACTAACCCCATAATGCCAGACGCCAGGCGGAGCAGCCACTAGATTGCCAATTTTAAAGTCTTTATAGGTATGACCCGGCCGGGGTTCGAACCCACGACCTCCCGATCACGGGGCGGACGCCTTACCACTAGGCCAACCGTGTGAAACGGCAGTCAGTCACCGACTAGTTGCCATGGTGACTGAGGGTGCAGAGGTTAGCAATACGTCTTCTCAATGATTTAAAAGACATGTCATATGTAGAGAGACTTCGTATTTTGGACTTGCCAAGCCTGAAATTAAGAAGGCCCACAGGCCAGGGATTCAATCAGTTCAAATGTTCAAATGTTTAAGATTGTGAATAAAATTGATTATTTAGAAAGTGCAAAATTGTTAAGTTTTACTGAATATGACAAGACCAGAAATGATATTGATAAGATATTTATTGAGCATAGCAGAACCAACTTGAGAAAAAAATGTTTTTATTGCCAGTACTGCACCTGTGCCCTCGCATCCTCTGTTGAAAGAGCACAAAACATACTAATTCCTTCAAAAATCGCCTAGACGAAGAAATTGAAATGAAAGTGATTGGATTTTGACGAATGAATTGAATGTAAATTGTATAATCCCAGTGAATAAGTTATGCGGACCCCAATAAAACTTCTTCTTCTTCTTCTTCTGCGTTCGTGGGCTGAAACTCCCACGTACACTACGGGTTTTTTGCACGAGTGGAATTTTACGTGTATGACCGTTTTTACCCCGCCATTTAGGCAGCCATACGCCGCTTTCGGGGGAAGCATGCTGGGTATTTTTGTGTTTCTATAACCCACCGAACTCTGACATGGATTACAGGATCTTTTTCGTGCGCACTTGGTCTTGTGCTTGCGTGTACACACGGGGGTGTTCGGACACCGAGGAGAGTCTGCACACAAAGTTGACTCTGAGAAATAAATCTCTCGCCGAACGTGGGGACGAACTCACGCTGACAGCGGCCAACTGAATACAAATCCAGCGCGCTACCGACTGAGCTATATCCCGCCCCCCAATAAAACACGGCCGGTCCAGGATCTTAAGGAAGGGGGGGCCCACTCAAACTTTTTTGCATGAACTTGAAGGCGCGAAGCGCCTGAATTGAGGGCGCTAAGCGCCCTAATTGAGGGAGCGAAGCGCCCGAACATACTACGGTAGGGGAGTCCGGGGGCATGCCCCCCCGGAATTTTGTTTTTCAAGGAAGCAAAATGCTGCAATCTAGGGCCACCTGAGCTCAGAAACTGTCATTTAATCATCTTTCTCTCTCTCTCTCTCTCTCTCTCTCTCTCTCTCTCTCTCTCTCTCTCTCTCTCTCTCTCTCTCTCTCTCTCTCTCTGGCAGTCCAGTCTCTCTCTTTTTTTCCCTGAGGGGGGGGGGGGGGGGGCCCGGGCCCCCTTAGCCCCCCCACCCCCTAAATCCACCACTGAAACAAACAACACGGACAAAGGTCTACTGCATTTTCCCCCACAATCTAAACTGGATTGGCCTCCGGTTGGTCATTTGAAATAATGATGTTCGCCGAACATAGATATATCACATGTGTGAAAAAGTTCCAGTTGTCACTGACGCGATCTTCTGCTTGTCATCTTCCAGCTAAATTCGATTTATAAGGAGATTTTTCCACCACTACGTCCCCTACGCCCCTCCCCTCTTACTCATTTAACACACCGGACACTGAAACCGGCCGTACCGGTGAAAACTCTCAAATAGTAAATTCTAAACAGTGAAGAAACCTATTGTCCACCGTATGTAAGTCACAAACTGCTCTGTCACCGTGACAAAAGTGGCCGTAGCTATAGCAATAATGATACAAGCTCCTGTGCCCCTACCCACCGCAGCCTTACGAACACAATAACACGAGAGTGATTTGATTCGGGTGCCTGTGGCTAGAATCGATGCCGAGCAACTGATTCCAATGATCTTACGAATTTTGGGATATTGGTTACCGTGGGGAGCCGCACTTGGGCTCACCCAAATGCTTATGTGATATGCTGACCCAGGCTACCACGAATTTTAGATCTACTTTGTTTCTTTGCCCAGATGATGTTCGTGGCTTTTGATTTCTGTCCCTCCCTTGTTTGAACATGCTTCTTTACTTGTCCCCAGGTGAACTGAAACGTCACTGTCGTCTGCTACGAGTGACTGGTCGATGTAGACTCTTCTTTCTGCATGAAAATCTTCCTGAAATCGACAAGTTAGACTTTTATAAGCCACAAGCGACAATATTCTTGGTAGTTTTCAACGAATTTAGACGTTCCTTGCGGCACCTTGCAGATAATTACCCAAACGATTTCTGATTCATGCAAGGTTCATGTGATAAAGGGAGGTAACAACAGGAAGTTGAGTGTTGTATAGCCTCGTTGCGGCCTTCGCGGGTGAGCGACGGTCGCCATCTTGTGCTACTTCTTGCGTTTGCTAGAAATGTAGTGACTGTGTCTGGAACTCTTTCTGTAGTAACTGTATAGTATGAAACCAAATACAGACTCCACGGGCACACATGAAATGCTAAGAGTGATACTGAACTGTACTGAGTGTACCCGTCGACAAAAATCAGGGTTATAATCGCAGGTGCGTATGCTGCTGCAACACGCTCTCGGTTGCTCATTTTCTTGTTGGCGAGAAGGAATGTCATTGTTTTATTCATTTTTTGGATGCTCAGAGCATTTAAACAGAGTTGTAGTGCAGACATATATTTGAATGTGTTTTGTTTGTTTTTGCAGAGCGGAGGATACCGTTGAAAGCGCAATATTTCGTCTTCTGTTCCAAATCGGCACTGTTGGCCGAATAAGCACCAGACCTTTCGGTTGCTTGAGACAAAACGTCATGCCTCTCCCAAGTCGAGCTCGCGTGTATGCAGATGTCAACACACATAAACCAAGAGAGTATTGGGATTATGAATCCCACGTTGTAGAATGGGGGTATGTGACTTGTTTTACTTTTCTTATTTGTAATTTGCCGGTTAGTTGGTGAAAATAGTAGTTTTACTAGCAGAACATGTGGTCTGCCAAGCACTGTCATTGATTGACCCACTGTGTAGATCTTTACTAGAATTCCTATTACTCAGGTAGGGGCTACTGTTACGCCTTTTTCAAGTCGTAATTCGACTCAGAAATTCTATAGTTATGGCATGACATCATTTTACTGTCGTAACCCGCTCACTGCAGGCTTCGGTTACACCTTTTCCACGAGTCGTAGAGTCACTCGGCCAGACTTTGATTACGGTGCGGCGTGATCCTAGCCGGACATTCTCTAGTTACGACATGACGCCATTTTACTGTCGTAGCCTACTGTAACCCGTGACCATTTTGAAGGGTAGGCCACTCACCTGCATGTTATCATTATTTTGTATAACGATTTGTGCAATAATGCATCCTTTGAACACTTCCATGCCAAGTGATAAATATATCTGTATTCTAGCAAAGGAACTGTTCCTGCAAAGGGTATAGTACCTAGTAAACGCCCACCCCTAACTTTTGGGCAAAATTGGTGCATATTCTGGGGGGGGGGGGGGGGGGGGTGGGAGTATAGGACTGATACTCGCATTCGCAGAAATGACCCCAAAGTCATGCATACGGTGTGCACTGCTGAAAGTGAAAAGTTTACATAATTGAGAAATCAGATGGACCGTCCTGCCATCATGCCGAGAATATATGCTGACCATTACTCATTAGTTTGCCTTAACATGGCCTGGTTGCAAACAGCTTTGTCACTGGAATGCAAAGTATTTTCAAATAGTAAATCATGTCTGCCATCAGCCTTTCTAATAGCGCCATTAAGGAAAAGCATTTTGAGTGCATGATGAGTAACCATCCCTGAGATGGCCAGTTAGGACTCTTCTGGTAAACACAACAGACAAATATTTGATGTGTGTGTTTTTAGAACTGTTATTAAAAATTACACTTCAAAGCAAACAACATACAAGGTATTTTACTTTCTGAAGAAAATCTGTCTTTTATTATGTTGTTTGTACATTTGTATAACCATCACCTCTTGAGATCAGGTAAGGCAGGGGATATTAAAGTGTAAATTGAGTCTGTTTCTATACATCTTCTTGTTCAGGTGTAAATTTTGAACCGCGTTATAGTATGGTAATTATACATAACAAGTTCAAGTATTCCTTATTGAATTTTTATATGCACTTGCTGATAAAGTCGTGATCACTGAAATGGTTTTAGCGTTGCTGCACATCTTTATAGCTTTTCAAGTTTTGTGGCTTGCTAACAAAGGAACTCTTTGACAGTGTGTCCTTGTAATCGATATATTATGGTAGGATTTGTTCCCCTTAGCAGATTCTTGCACAAGGTCGGAACACTCCTTGCGTTTTAACTCTTCAGATTTTATGCTAACTGGAAATTAGAAACCGTTACACCTTTTTGCACTGAGCTGTTCTACTGTCAGACTCGCAAAGAATGTTCTTACTGAAGTGTCATTATTCTTTGTAATTTCTTAACCGTAGCTTATGTTTATGAATATATCTCAGTTATTCTTGCAGCTTTTGTCTCAAGACATGGTGGCTGTAAGTTTACATATAGTTTGTATAGTTGGTGATTAAAGCTGGTTGGTGTGCTGATCCATAACCTTGAACCTCAGAAAATTGTCACCTCAGAGTCAGAGACGTGAAAGCTACTTCTGATTTTGAAACACACTTGTCTGCATTTGGCAGTGAGTTCAGTTTAATATAATAATAACTATGGGTAGTTACTAAGGGAGAACATATTTTTGATACATCCTTCAGAATCGAAAGGGATCTAAGAACATCATTTGTTCTATGTCCTTTTGACCCGAAAGTGATCTAGAAGGAAGTCCAGAAATCCTTACCAAGGTTACACTTGTGAATATGATCAGCATGGATGAAAGTTAACATCAGGACGTCCTCAATTAAGAAAGGATTTCCTGATAGCTTTCTGATTTTCAAACTGCACAGGGTGTGCAAATCACACATGAAACCCTGAAAACAGCTGAGGACAATCAAGCATTGTGCAGGTTTTCCTGATTTTGATCATTTCCACTTTCAGTCCTGAATCAGAATATCCTCACTTGGTGTCAATGTCAATGTAAACGAATGACGCAGTAACAGAGTAACAGAGTGATATTAAAAAAAATGACAGTTGCTTTTGATGTTGACTTGGACAATCTTTTTTTTTCTGATCTGGTGCAGAACTGTTCTGAAACTTGCCATGCATTTAGTAAGTTATAATAATTGTTTTCTTGTTTCAGGAACCAAGACGACTATCAAATAGTGCGGAAGTTGGGAAGAGGAAAGTACAGTGAGGTGTTCGAAGCCATCAACATCACAAACAATGAAAAATGTGTCATAAAAATTTTGAAAGTAAGTGTTCAAGTCTGTTCATTGTTAGACCAGTTCCAAGTCCTGCAGCTAACTGTGGCTATGGTTTTAATGCTAGTGCCCTTTATTTTCATTTTTGTTTTTGTTTACAGTGTTTTGAAGATCTTTTTGTAGTGATACGCAGAAGAGTTTTACTCAACTCCAAATACAGTAGTGGCATCATGCTGGTTAAACTAAAAAGAGAACAAGAGGCACATCCATCATGAGGTCGTACAGGGTTAGAAATACTTGGTCCTCAAAATCAAACTGCGCATATTTTGTTTGGACAAGAAGAAGAAAATTGTGCCTTAATTAAGTTAAGGTATTTGTTGGTGTTTGGAAGTATGTATTATACTATAGATCTATGTATTACAATATATTAACCTTCTCAATCTCAGGTCTGCTGAAATACTTTAGACAGTTTTTTTTAGAGGGAGCTTAGGTTGTGTACCTTGTCTCAAATGCTTCAGATTGTGATCTTTTTTGTTCTCTTGCTTGCAGCCTGTAAAGAAGAAAAAGATCAAGAGAGAAATCAAGATCTTGGAAAACTTGAGGGGCGGCACAAATGTCATTACTCTTCTGGCGATTGTCAAAGACCCAGTGGTAAGCGGATTAGAACAATATATATATTATGTGTGATTTAAGTTCTGCCATTATCTGTTCGTAATCATGTTTATCTGGAAGCATGATGTCATGAGTTCAAAATATTTTTGATACAGCATGCAATGTGAAGGGGGTTTACAGAAGTGCACTGTGAAAGGAGTTTGTGGGCACAAGGATAAACCCATATGGATATACTTGTTAATAATTTATTAACGGTAACTTACTGGCACAAACTTGTTTTTCATCAGTATTCGTTTAGTTGCTTTCAAGTTTTATGTAATGTGAGTGCTCATTTTTACTCGAAATTCTTTTTGTTTTTCAGTCTCGGACACCAGCGCTCATCTTTGAGCATGTGAATAACACAGATTTCAAGGTGAGTTTTCATCTTTTCCCTGGTATTTTTCACTATATATCTGTGAGCGAGTGCATGAGCATTCGTGCAGATTTAGTGTATATCTGTGAGCGAGTGCATGAGCATTCATGCAGATTTAGTGTATCATCTCTTGCCATGTGCCATTGAAACAATGAAAGAAAACTTGTATGCGTTTTGATTCTATTGTATACCTGCATCCATTGATGTAGAAGTGTTTTCCAGCTAAATGATATCAAATTCAGGTATATCAAGAACCATTTGGGCTTTCATTCATGCCTCAGGCATCTATCCATTTGAAATTACACCAAGTTCCAGTGACCTTCTTGCAAGAAGTCAAAAACTACAATTTAACACACACAAAAACAATTTCATCAATGTCCGAGCAGGAAAGCATGGCCCCTTGATCAGACTCACATCAGGTCCTGCACATGAACTAATTACGTCAAAAGCCTACATGGAAGTCTTATTATTCTCAGCGAGAGAGAAAAACTACCCTTTTTTTTTAAGGGGGAGGGGGGCAAACAACAATTTAAAAAAAAAATTGTATTTTCATCAAAACCGGGAAGGAGAACATGGCCCTCGATCAGGCTCACATCAGGTCGCGCACATGAACTAATAACGTCAAAAGCCTACATGGACATCTATTTTCTGTGAGAGGGAGATCCATTCTATATTAGGTTCTTTATGTCAAGACATTGTGTTTGATTACGAAAGAAAATTCTAAAATATAGAATGTGGGTCCACTGTGGCATACCGCGCACAGCCTTTAGCCCAGAACATGATCACTGTAAATGTTAATTATATTTTGGCGGGATATATAAACGGCATACAGTTTTGCTTTGCTGGCAACATTAAAGGTGTGTGTAGTCATCTGTGATAGGTATGTAAAGCTTTTGACTGTTTATATCGTAATCTGCGACAAAAAGACAAATCGTTGCTTCAGCAATGCTGTGACCTGCACTGCATCTTTAACACATGTAATCAGAGGCTGTGAATGTCAAGGTTTGCTTTCGAGGGCTGTTGTGACCATATAGTCTCTGATTGTTGTTTCAGCAACTGTACCAGACCTTCACAGACTACGATATACGGTTTTACCTCTACGAGCTGATGAAGGTCAGAACCCATGTGCATGTTTTTGTTTGTTTTCTAATTTTCGATTACGGTGGTACCTCTGTCTAAAGGCTTTTGAAATTTAACCGAAATGTTGTTGTTATACTGAGGGGTCGTAATATAGAGTTTTGGTTCGTTACATCCTTGTCGGGGTCAGTCATGCCGCTCGTGATGTAAGCATACTTTTTTTTTCTTAAACGATGGTAACTGGTTGACTTACCCACACATTCAGTTTTTCAATGTCGATAATACTTATACGATACCCAGAGAGGTACCACTGAATTGACTGTTGATCAAAGAGATATTGAGTTTTTGGATGGTGGGTTGCCGGTTTTATTTTTTAGTTTGTACAGAAGGGAAAGAAATTTGTGTTTCCATCTAGTTGGCCCAATTTGATTGCAGGGTGTCTTTTTGAAAACTACAAATACATCAGGGTGATGAATATCATTTCGACATTCTCACTGTCAAGTGGAGAAACATTTTTATTTTTGGCCAAAGGTGGGTTTCCAGAAGAAGTTACCCTTTTCATTTGAGGATGGGTGTGTTTGCAGTTTTCGCAAGAATTGTCTCTGAAAAGGAAACAATCTGATCAATCCAAGTATATATCAGAAACAATCTTAAGTATGTATCAGAAACGGAAAATAAGATCAATGATGTGCATATGTTTAGTGGTCTGAGTACGGAAAACTCATCTGCTGATTACAAAGCTAAACCTTATGTTTTCGGTCTGTGCAGGCCCTGGACTACTGTCACAGCATGGGCATCATGCACCGTGACGTCAAACCTCACAACGTCATGATTGATCATGAAAACAAAAAGGTGAGCGAAGGGGCTGAATTCCACATTCATTTATGATGATGAACTCTTTTTTACATTTAGTCAAGTTTTGACTAAATGTATTAACGTAGAGGGGGGAATCGAGACGAGGGTGTGGTGTGTGTGTCTGTGCGTGTGTGTGTGTAGAACGATTCAGACTAAACTACTGGACCAATCTTTATGAAATTTTACATGAGAGTTCCTGGGTATGATATCCCCAGACGTTTTTTGACTCGCATGCGAAGCAAAAGTGAGTCTATGTACTCACCCGAGTCGTCCGTCCGTCCGTCCGTCCGGAAAACTTTAACGTTGGATATTTCTTGGACACTATTCAGTCTATCAGTACCAAATTTGGCAAGATGGTGTATGATGACAAGGCCCCAAAAAACATACATAGCATCTTGACCTTGCTTCAAGGTCAAGGTCGCAGGGGCCATAAATGTTGTCTAAAAAACAGCTATTTTTCACATTTTTCCCATTTTCTCTGAAGTTTTTGAGATTCAATACCTCACCTATATATGATATATAGGGCAAAGTAAGCCCCATCTTTTGATACCAGTTTGGTTTACCTTGCTTCAAGGTCAAGGTCACAGGAGCTCTTCAAAGTTGGATTGTATACATATTTTGAAGTGACCTTGACCCTGAACTATGGAAGATAACTGTTTCAAACTTAAATATTATGTGGGGCACATGTTATGCTTTCATCATGAGACACATTTGGTCACATATGATCAAGGTCAAGGTCACTTTGACCCTTATGAAATGTGACCAAAATAAGGTAGTGAACCACTAAAAGTGACCATATCTCATGGTAGAAAGAGCCAATAAGCACCATTGTACTTCCTATGTCTTGAATTAACAGCTTTATGTTGCAAGACCTTGGATGACCTTGACCTTGGGTCAAGGTCACATGTATTTTGGTAGGAAAAATGTGTAAAGCATGTGAGTCGTATGGGCTTTGCCCTTCTTGTTTCATTTTTTTGATAAATGTCTTTGATGACGTCATATCCGGCTTTTTGTAAAAGTTGAGGCGGCACTGTCACACCCTCATTTTTCAATAAAATTGATTGAAATTTTGACCAAGCAATCTTCGACGAAGGCCGGACTTTGGTATTGCATTTCAGCTTGGAGGCTTAACTCACTCGCCACGACCAGTTTTCTCCCTTGACTTTCCCTCCAGACGGGCCATTTGCATGGGTTAGGAAAAAATTCATAGTGAAAGAATGAATAAAGATAGACAGATGAATCGCTAATTTCACCTTCATCCACGTCAGATCCTTCAGTTTGAAGCATTTCAACAACTTCCAACGCCGTAAAACGCCTGTCATTGGGTCTACGAGACGAGCGTGACAACTGCGTGGAAGACGCCATTGTCTTACTGTTTACCCTGACGCTGAGCGTCGGTAGTTTCGCAAACCGGGTCACAATACAGACAAAGAAAGGGACAAGTGAATGCAGTTGCTTCCCTTGCACTGTGGAAAGACCACAGAACAAGCTAGCAACATTTAGTTCCGTACAAACTGCGTCACGATCGCCGCGCGAATTTTTCAAATTCAGAAACGCTATAGCGTTCGGTCGTCCGGAACGCTATGGCGGACTCGGAACGCTATAGCGTTTCATCGTCCGGAGAGAGTTAAAAATTAATTAATGACTTTGGTCATTAAAAATCTGAAAATTGTTAAAAAAAATAAAACATTTTATAAAACGATCCAAATTTACGTTCATCTTATTCTTCATCATTTCCTGATTCCAAAAACATATAAATATGTTATATTTGGATTAAAAACAAGCTCTGAAAATTAAAAATATAAAAATTATGATCAAAATTAAATTTTCTAAATCAATTTAAAAACACTTTCATCTTATTCCTTGTCGGTTCCTGATTCCAAAAACATATAGATATATGTTTGGATTAAAAACACTCTCAGAAAGTTAAAACGAAGAGAGGTACAGAAAAGCGTGCTATGCAGCACAGCGCAACTACTACCCCGCTCTTCTTGTCAATTTCACTGCCTTTGCCACGAGCGGTGGACTGACGATGCTACAAGTATACGGTCTTGCTAAAAAAATGCAGTGCGTTCAGTTTCATTCTGTGAGTTCGACAGCTTGACTAAATGTTGTAATTTCGCCTTACGCGACTTGTTTTTCCTTTTTGAGTCACTTGAGAAAAAGTGACTCTATGTAATCGGTCAGTGTTAGTCTGGCCGGCCGGCCGGCCGGCCGTCCGTAGACACCACCTTAACGTTGGACTTTTCTCGGAAACTATCAAAGCGATCGGGCTCATATTTTGTTTAGTCGTGACCTCCAATGACCTCTACACTTTAACGATGGTTTCGTTGACCTTTGACCTTTTTCAAGGTCACAGGTCAGCGTCAAAGGAAAAATTAGACATTTTATATCTTTGACAAAGTTCATCGGATGTGATTGAAACTTTGTAGGATTATTCTTTACATCAAAGTATTTACATCTGTAGCCTTTTACGAACGTTATCAGAAAAACAAGGGAGATAACTAGCCTTTTCTGTTCGGCAACACACAACTTAAGGGCAGACCGGGTAGGCAAAATGAGTTATTTTTGGTCTCATACACCTTTTTGGGGTTGTTGCATTTTTCACACCTTTGAACATCCTGGAATGCATTCAATAATCTGCTTTTGTCATTTTAGACATGTATTCATGTAAATAAAACCATTTTCAAACCGATGTTTTGTTGTTTTTGTCTGTGTTTTATCAAAAAAATCGAAAAAATGGTCAACTTTGGATACTCCGTGCTGGTAAATGTGCGCACATGACATGACCCTTCGCTGTTCAAACTGTGTGGAAATTTCCGTTCTTCAAGATGACGTCATCACCGTTGGGGAATTTCCGTTGACATAGGCACAAAGAGAGAGAATCCGTTCCAACCGAAACCCCGGAATTAATATATGCAAATATATGTAGGTCAAAGGCATTTGGCGCAAGCGCAGTAGACAACTTATCAGTCCCCCGGTGTCAACAAATCCATGACGTTTTCACCGATTCAGCAGCATTTTTCAAAGTTTTGAGCTGCGGAGAACAACCCTAACATTGGAAATGTTCGGCATAGTGGCAAGAAATATCAGAGAAAGATGAACCAGCAGCAGCGAACAGTAGAAGGAAGTAACAACACTCCGAAATGAACCAACATGATCGTATTTGAGCAGACGACATTCTAAGATTCTTGACTCGACGAGGTGGGTTTTGCTTCTTTCTCTTTTCGATCTTGTTTGTTTGACAACGTGATTTATTGCACATCGTTATGTTGTTGTTGTTGTAAGAATGTGTTAGGGTTTGCAGGTAAATGATAAACAGTTTGTGTCTGAAGTATTTTGCGGGTTTCTTGATCCAATTTACTGACCATGCCGCCGCCGCACACCCCCCCCCCCCCCCCCCCCCCCTCCCTCCCTCGATCATCTCTGTGATATCGTCTTCACAACCCCTATTTTATTGTTCTTCGCTGGCCAGTCCTTGAGAGCTTACTATGGTGTAACATGTCATCAGTATTCTTTGTCTGGGGTCAAACTGAGAAGCAGCATCTGAGCGATGTACGACTGACACAGTTTCTGTTTCTGGTCATTGACCGTAGGAAAATAAGTACCCTACTAGAGAGCGTTCTCTAATTCTAAAGGATTGGTTTACACCAGCATGGCTGACCAACCTATCATTGACAGCAATATTGTTGTCAAATCTTTTCCATTAACTAAGGAATAAAAAAAATAGATCCAATTTACTTCACCAAAGAAAAAAAAAAGAGTTAAACTAAAGGACTGGGGATGCAACTCATGAATCAAAAGCATAAAGATCACCTGCAAACAGTGCTAGGTTTAGGAAATCTGAAAATGTATACACACACACAGAACACACACACACAAAACAGACAACAGACAAGAAACAAGCAAATACATAGCAAGTGTGATGAAATAAATTAATTTTAAAAGAAAAATATGAAAAGAAAGAAAGAAAATAATTCAGCTAGTTTCAGTATTAGTTCCTGTGTGTATGTGATTGTGTGGTTACTCAAATCCCATAGTAAACTTGACATGTACATTTTGTGATAGGGGCCAATTAATGAATGTCTTTTGTGTGTGTGTGTGTGTTCGTCAACCGACATATGTGGGTACGAGCCGCTGAGGTGGTTGTAAGAAAACCCGCCTGGTTCAGTGGTTGGGGGCTGATTGGGATTTCTGATTTACCAGCCTCGCCAAAAAGTTGAGGTACACCCCATGTAACATGGTCATTTGCAAAATAAAGTACAAGCACTTGTTGACGTTTATATTGAGTCTTAAAATTTGCAGCTTATAACAAACAAAAACCATGGACAGTTGTATCAAATATTAAATCAGTGTTTGTGTATTTATTAGGTTGGAGCAAGGGGAGAGCCAGTCCTCCTGTGGTGGCAGCGAGGAGAAAGATTGACCTGATGGAAAAGTTTGCTAAACAGGAACTACCCTCTTCCACAGCAGAAACATCAGCTTTGCCATCTTCTGACCAACCATAAGAAGATACAGATACTTTGCCATCTTCTGACCCATCACAAGCAGATATGGATACTGGTACTGTGCAACGTCACTCCGCTGACATGTGTTGGGCTTTTGTCAACATTGATCAGCTCAATCTATTGCTGAAAGGTTTATATCCTGTACTGAATGCTTGTCTGATAGCAGTCTGATTATGAAAGAAGGTGATGCATCAGCCCAAGGATTTGCACAGGCCCTGCATCTGGAGTGCATATGAGTGTCCATTCAAGTCTGCAGTTGTTTACTCTTCTCCCTCCCGCAGTGGGGCACTGCGGTTATGAAATTAAAGGCCCCTCCTGTTTTTGGAACCGCAGGAGCTTTCTAGTTTGCTGTTAGGTAGATTTTTGGTTCCTCTTTCCTGTCATGCTCTCTTTTTCTTCATGAATTCTTTTCTTTTTTCTGCCTTCTTGCTCATTCACCTGTATTTTTTCCAAAAATCTCTTCTCTTGCCGCTTGTCTCGCGATTCATGTATAGTTTAATCTGTTAGTGTTCTGATGTAAGTCCAGCAGTAGATAGGTTAAGCCTATTTTAACATACTGGAAACTGGTAATCTTCCAGTAGGTATTAATTTAGTTTTACTAAAGCCTGATGGGACACAAGTAATGGGTTAGTGCATTTGTAAACAGGAATCGCTTGACAAGTGGCCCCCTTCATCCCCCCCTTCCTCGTCCTGATATGGCTCTGCGTAGTCGGCTGGACATTAAGCAACAAATAAACAAACAAACAAATACTCTTCTCCCGGTGTTTGCAACGCTTCGGGTGGTAAAGTTGCATTTTAAATAATCCGCGTATGACCAAGTTGGTACATGGAAAGGGACATTCAGCTTTACAGAAATTTGCTGCAGTGTTAGGATTGAGCACAGAAATACTGTAATTAAAATGTTGCAACTTTTGAATGGCTTGATAGTTTTGTTCCATTTGTGTATATATAATTATGTAATGTTGTTGATGTTGAAGCATCATTTCTATGCAATGGAATAAGAAATCAGTGCATCCGTTGGGTTTTTATGAGTCTGACAGTTTGGTTCTGATCAATATTTTCATATCAGCACAAACACAGATAATTGACTTTTTTAATGTTTTCATATAATTTTTTTTTAAATAAAAAAAATCTGATAATTTGATTATCAAATCATTTCCCCTTCATAGTTAAAGTGTTATTCTGGTTAAAAAAAAAAACACCCCATTAATTCAAGCTCTACTGTGGTACTAGTTTACCGGGGTACTAGTGAGACTCTTTTACATGCTGTTTTCTCTACATGTAATTTGAGACAAAATGTGGTAATTAAAATGTAACTTTTGAATGGCAAGATGGATTTGTTCCAATTTTGTATATGTTGTTTATGATTTGTGAAGCACCATTTCTGTGCATGGAATAAGAATACAGTGGATTCCTTGTGTTTTTATGAGTCCGACAGTTTCGTTTTGATTCATATCTGCACTAACATAGATGAGTTTTCAAATGATTTTTTAAAAAAAGTCTGGATAATTTGATCGTCAAATCATTTCCCCATCATAGTAAAGTGGTTATTCTTATAAAAACATATCAATTCAGGCTGCACTGTGCTACTAGTTTGAGGTACTGGTTGGAATCTTTCAAATGCTGTTTTCTCTGAATGTAATTTTCAGACAAACATCTGTAATTAAAATGTTGCAACTTTTGAATGGCTTGATGGATTTGTTTCATTTTTGTTTATGTTGTTTATGATTTGTAAAGCGTCAGTTTTGTGTATGGAATAAGAGTTAAGTGCATTGGTTGGGTTTTTATGAGTCTGACAGTTTGGTTCTGATTCATGTTTTCATATCGGTACAAACAAAGATGGCTGTTTTCATATGATGTATATAAAAAAAATCCTAATAATTTGATTGTCAAATCCTTTTCCCTACATAGTAAAGTGGTCATTCTGATAAAAACATATGAATTCAGGGTGCACTGTGCTACTGGTTTTTTTATGTACTGGTTCAAATCTTTAAAATGCTGTTTTCTCTGAATGTAATTTTCAGACAAAACGCTACAATTAAAATGTTGCAACTTTTGAAAGGCTTGATGGATTTGTTCAGTTTTTGTATATGTTGTTTATGAGTTGTACAGCATCAGTTCTGTGTATGGAATAAGAGTTCAGTGCATTGGTTGGGTTTTTATGAGTCTGACAGTTAGGATTTCATGTATTTTTCTTATCAAAACTGAACCGGTAACTGAAAATCCTAAATTAAAATAATATATTGCTTAGAAATGCTTTTCGATACACAGAATTATTAAACACACACATATTGCTGCAAAGAAGAAAAATTGGATCAAAACATGCACTGGTTCACAAACTGCAACATTTTAAAAAAAGCACATTTTATAACGTTTTTCTCACATTTTGGTGAATAAAACCCCCAAAAATTGCTTTTCACTCAAAATTTAAAATGGTTTCCCTTAATTAGGTTATTCTGCTTGCAAAAATCAAACAAGCAGCAAGCTGTTTCCAAAATAAAAAAAAAAAGTGCTTGCCTACCCTGTCCCCCCTTAACGTTGGGCTTTTCTCGGAAACTATAAAAGTGACCGGGCTCAAATTTTATGTGAACGTGACTCATTGTGTTGTGAATAGCAATTTCTTCCTGTCCATCTGATGCCTCATATAATATTCAGAACTGCGAAAGTGACTCGATCGAGCGTTTGCTCTTCTTGTTTACTTCAGATATGACAAAACTCAAAATAGTAGAGCATCCTCTGAAAACGGCGAATGGCTGCCTAAATGGCGAGGTAAAAACGGTCATACACGTAAAAAGCCACTAATGCAAAAAAAAATAGTGTACGTGGGAGTTTCAGCCCACGAACGCTGAAGAAGAAGAAATAGTAGAGCACATTTGTCAATAGATGCAGAATTTGTTCATTTTTCTGAATTTTGTGTTCATATTCAAGTTACGAACACCACGTTTTGTCTGTTCAAAAACTGCACTGGTGGGCAAAAAGTGCAATGAATAGTGTACACAGCATTGGAAAATACCCACATCATCTCTGACCTACCTTCACCTTTCCCATAATAACCTTTGACCTGGGAACATTTTTGCATCCACTTTTGAAAACATGCTCCTTGGCGCTTGGTTTAGCCAATGTTTTGATTCTTCAGCCTGCATTAACTAAAACAATAGTTTACTTATTTACAATGATGTAATGTTGTGGACTCGATATTTGGTTTCCAACAAAACTTGCGATCATTGTGATTGAAAAAATCATCCATTTTACGCATATTGATTAAAATGCTATTCTTCTTCTTCAGCGTTCGACGATTAAAATGCTATAATTTTAACGTCTTTTTTAAAAAAAAAAAATTAAAACTGGTACCAAACCGTGCATGTCAACTGCTATGTTTTCGGCGTAGCATGCTGCATTTTAGACCAATTGCTACACTTTTACGCCAAGCTTAAATTTGCTACACTCAAACAAATAATCACAAGCATGTAACAGTTTGCTCTTTCTTGTGAGCCCTGGTACTCATTTCTGATTCGAATAATGCATCATAAAACACTGAAAAGTGGCCCTGCAGACACTCGCTATTTTGAGTCTCTGGAGTCATTTCTTGAGATCCTGAGGCACACATCATACAGGCAAAATAGCTCTTCTAAAATATACACTCTGTTGTGTGATATTTGAGAGTAAAAACACCATGTAACTTGCGTAACAACTTCAGACACCCGAGATTAACTCTGTGGTCCATATCTTACAGCTGGTTAAGAAAAAGAACTTTTCCTTTCAGAATCATTTGAAGAAATGTCTAAGCTTGTACAGGAGTCTAGTTTTACTTCATTTATATCTTTTAATTTTGGGTACTTGTGTCCTAATTTTTTGTCCCAGTATCGTGCACTACCACATAGGGAAAACAAGTCGTTGGGGAGCCTTTTGGGTGGTTGTGATAGGCAGGTGGCATTCCTCTGTACGCTTTTGTATGTTGTTTTTACATACGGTTTCATGTGATTGTCGATATAAGAGAAAAGAGGAGCAGTAACTATGCAAGTTGGCATGTGCTTGGGGAGGGCTTAATATGGAGCTCGTTCGTGTACTGTTGTCCTAATGCATTGAGTTTGCTTCTGTTTCAGCTACGCCTGATTGATTGGGGCTTAGCAGAGTTTTATCACCCGGGCATGGAGTACAACGTCAGAGTTGCTTCCCGCTACTTCAAAGGGCCAGAACTTCTTCTGGATTACCAGGTAATTTGTTGTGCTCTTTGGTTTTTATTTGGAATAACAAAATGCCTCTTGCCACAAACTGAACTGTATCTAAATCATTATTTTAGGTACTTGTAGGTGTTATGGCACAGTAGGTAAAACTCTGTGCTTGAAATGAAAATGCATTGAAATTTGGAAAAAGTTATTGAAATTAGAGAGGAGCATCTATATTGTGGACTAGTTTGTTGCTCAGTTTTTGTTAAAGAGTCAGCTTCTCAGAAAACATTTTCTCTGTAGTTTTGTATGAGGTGGGAATGACAGCAACTGTGTGTGATGTTGGCTGTCTAATGCTGGACATAATGATGGGATACACAAGGTTTGATGGATGGTTGCCGTGTGTTACAGATGTACGACTACTCGCTGGACATGTGGAGCTTGGGCTGCATGTTCGCCAGCATGATCTTCAGGAAAGAACCCTTCTTCCATGGACATGACAACTACGACCAGGTACACTTCTGCTTTATGAACGCTCTCTGGGTTAGAATTGTTTAGTGGAACCTGTTATTAGGGGTATACTTTACTGTCTGAATGATGGGGCAGGTACAATTAAACTTTGTTATAAAATATGCAGACCTGTTTACTCTTACGGAATGGGCGGAAGTTTTACGGATTTAAGATCGTTTTTCCGCTTGTCCGCGCACTGCTTGAAGTCTTCCGCAATTTGGCGCGATTTTGAGAAAAAAATATTTGTGATGTTTTCGGTAAAAAGTCGCGATAGTTTTCTCAGTATTAAGACGTCTTTCGTCAATTTCCTGTTAGAACCGTGTGTCTTCTTCCGGTACTTTGGTTACACGTGTTGCCAGTTGGTGTCTTTTTGCAAAATGCCTCCAACGAAAAGAAAGGAACAACACCGACACCGACACGAAACTGACGATGAAGAGCGCGACTAATGCGTGTGGGGCAAAGAAGAAGAGAATCTATTATCAGAAGTGGAAAGAAGATTACTCAAAGAAGTGACGGACTTGACGGTTTCCAAGAAATTTGGACCAAGCCATTCTTACTGCACGCTGTGTGACAGTCATTTCTCGATCACTCATGGTGGGAAGAATGATTGTGAACGGCACGTACAGTCCATCAGTTTATCATTTCTGGGCACACAGCAAATTTAATTATGAAAAAAAAGTGTTTTATTGCTTTAGAGCGAGTTTGTGGCTTTAAAAAAAATCTTCCGCATGAAGTGGAAAATCTTCCTCATTTTCCTCATTTTCCTTCAAATCTTCCTCATGGGTCAATGTAAGGGTAAACAGGTCTGAATATGGCCCTTACGAAGTGTACTGTTGTTGTTTTTGTTGCCCTAAACGACAGTTATTCTCGCCAGCGCAGAGAGAAATATACAGGGAAATCGTTGGGTGTCAGAGCAAACTCTTCCCATGGCTTGACCATACCTGGTGATCGGGTCAACGTGATAACGCGGACAGGCTCTGACAGACAGCACTAGCTGATAACGAGGATTAAACCAGCTGGATGGCGTGCCTAGCAAAATGTGATAATAGGAACGGGCCAACATTATGATGTTTGTGCTTGATGTCAGTGCTATTTTTTTATTAATCTGATACCAAATGGACGGGAGAATAGGGACAGTTCGTGTGTGAAATCGTGGGACCTTGTGAGTGCTTCTTGGCGCCAGTTCACTTACGAAGTCCCATGGTTTCACCCACTAGTTGCTCATTTAACGCACCTCAAACAGCCAGATCGATCGTGTAGAACACAAAGGGGGCGGCTCTTGAATCAACGAGGCAGTTGCAGACCCTTCATGCTGGAAATCTTACAAGTAACTCTTAAAACAAAAGTTTACTTTTTTTGGCCCTGAACGACAGTTATTCCCGCTAGCGCAGTCGGTACTGTTCCGTACCATTACTCTGATAACGTCAGTTTGAGTCCCGCAGCAAGCAAAGGTTGGTTTTTTGGGGTTTTTTTTCTGCATTTTTTTTATTCTTCTTTTCTTTTTCTTAATTCTCACTATAAACAGCATTTATCACCATACTGCAGTGACTAAATCATTCACAGACCTGTTTACCAGTACGATTTGGGCGTATTTTGTACGCCAAATAATTATCGCTACGCAAATACGCGACACACGCACAAAATACGCCTAAGAAAAAGTCTAGAATACGTTTTCCGGTGTTGGTGTGCTGATTATGGAATGGTACAACTGATACCGGTTTCGGTCGAAGGGAGATAACCATGACAGCGAGTCTTCAGCTGTGGAAACCTTGTTCAGTTGTTGGCACGTGCGGTCGTCTGGACAACCGTGGCAAAATGAAGCAGAAAAATATGCCAGTTTCGGATGACTGTACCAAGTCTAAACAGCAGAAGCAGCAGATTTTCTTGGAGAAATATAAGAAAGAGCCAGGAATTGTGGAGTCTACTATGGGAAAAAGTCATGCACACTGCAAGTATTGTAAATCAGATTTCTCCGTTGCCCATGCTGGGAAATATGACATCGAACGACACTGCAGTTCCAAAACTCACCTGGACAAGGTTGCTGCAAAGAAATCCGCTGAAAGCTGCCAAGGAATTATGAAGTTCATTCCCGCAAAGCAAATCCTGCCAGAAGAAAAGGCTGTAGTCCGCGCTGAAGCAATGTTTTCTGAGATGATTGTAAAAATGAACTTGCCACTGTCAACCGCAGATGTTATTTTACGAACTTCATCTTTTCATTATCAATCTGTTTGGAAGACACTGGTTATAATGCTATAAACTGACAGGTAAATAAAATTGTTTTATCCCTGTTGTATTGGAAGGAGTTAAATTCTGAAGGTGTTCACAAGATATGCTAATCTTACACAAACACGTTTGCACCCACGCGTACATTTTCCCTAGCCCCATATGGCTTTGCTTGCAAAGTACACCAACTTTATGAAAAATACACTCAACTTTTTGGGAAAGTACTCTTGCCTCGGGTTTAGGATAAACAGGTCTGCATTCATCTTAAAGGCTAAATGTATCGATTGAACACTGGATTTCCTTCTTTGAGCCATGTGACGTCAGAGGCCGACAAAACTTCATATTTAGGTGGCCAGCCGAGTCTGCAAAATAATGCATGTTTGTGTGCGTTCAATCATAAAAACTAAAAGGAATTCTAAACAGAATCGATCGATACATAAATGTTATTTGTATTTTTGACCAAAATATGACATTTTACACAGATCTTGACAGTCATTGTTCACCTCGACCGCTAGCGCGGTCTCGGAGGAACACTGGCTGTCTCGATCTGTGTAAAATGTCATATTTTGGTCAAAAATACAAATAACGTATAGTAACATGCAACAAGGTTTGCCTGATTGCCGCACTAGTGAGTTACTTCCCTCGATTACTTTCCCAGTATTCCCTATTCGATTTTTAATAATATCAGCTCAGAGAAAAGCCCAAAGGGCAAATGTATTACCGTGCGTCATCTGCAGCCAATGGTTGATATTAACCCTTACACTGGTGCAATTCTGTAACACATGTTACATAGCCACTGGTGAATCAACAGAGAGAAAAATAAAGAAAAACGGTCATAGGTTTTCGCATCCATGGGAGGTAATCGGAACCGACCAAACAGACTAAGGCAGTAGCGCGACATACGTCATGACAACCAGGTGACAGTATAGGTAAAGTAACGCGAGATGTCGCGACAACCAGCCTAAGGGTTAACTTGTGTTAGATGATCCACTTTTGCTCTGATTTGACCAGCTTGTTGTCACTGTTTATTGTGAAAGTTAAATATATATTCTTCATATTTTTTTCCATAGATTCCCGATTTGTTCAGAAGAAATGAGGATAGGGTTGTGATTCTAATTTTCCATGCCTGACTTAGCTTAGTTACGTCTTGAAAATTCTTTCCTCTGGAGCACGGCAATGCAATCTATGTGTACATTTCAGCTTAAGGGGTTGATGCTTTTGTTTTTCAGTTGGTGCGGATAGCCAAAGTTCTAGGCACAGATGACTTGTACGGTTACATTGAAAAGTACCAGATAGACTTGGACCCTAGGTTTAACGACATACTTGGCAGGTACGTCTGAATTTTAGATTTTTGTGTCTGGGCATGAGTGAATCTCTGTGTGTGTTGGGGGGGGGGGGGGGGGGTGTATGCAACAAATACAGTGGTTATGTTCTGTTGGTCACTTTTTTCTGTTTGTGTGTGTTGAGTATCTGTTTTGTTTTATATTTAATGTTGTCTTTGTGTACTTCAGTCTTAACTGGTAGTGGTAGTAATTGTGTGTGGAAGGGGAATTTTCTCACCAATGTTAGTGTGAAAGCATTTCAGGGTCATTTATTGCAGTGTGATGAATGAAAAGTTGGAAGAAACATGTTTGACTGATGACAGGCATTCAAGGAAGAGGTGGGAGCGCTTTGTACACAGTGAGAACCAACACCTGGTCAGCCCAGAGGCTCTAGACTTCCTGGACAAACTTCTGCGCTATGACCACAACGAACGACTAACAGCTCGAGAAGCCATGGAACATCCATACTTCTGTGAGTAATTGTTTCATTGACTGTTCAGTTGTTACAGACCTTGGTTTACTTGAAGTTGCTTTTACAATGGTTTCATGTTGATTCATTGTTATCAGCTTGGAGAGTTGGATTCATGTTTGTTACAATTCAGTGAATAGTAGTGAGTCAGATTAGTCAGGAATTTATGCACTTAATGTATTTTCTCTAAAGAGTTCTGAAGATGATGGCACTTTAATGGCAATCTAATTGAGGAAAGATTTAGAAACATTTGAATTTAGAAAGTTTCCTATCATAGTCATGCTTTGGGATGGGGAGGGGGCAAAGGTAAAAGGGCAAAAGTTAGCTTGAAAAAACCTTACTTGTTCATATTTCTTGAGCTAATATTCATTGCCTCTGTCAATCACTGAGGTTGTGGTTTGCTCTTTCTCTGCAGACCCCATAGTGAAGGAGCAAGGACGCATGTCGACAATGTCTGGTCACACATCCCCCACTCCGTCGGCCACCAGCACGGGCCAGATAGGAGGTAGACAGATCTCCCCTGCCCCCGTTCCTCTGGCTTGATGAGCGTGTAGCCTAGATCTTCCTCGTGTACAATAGCCAGTCCAAATGGCCTTCAGCCCAACTGACTGTCACACAGCGGAATAGTGACGCTGCCTGTACAATGGCCAGATGCCAACAGTCTGTCTGGAGGGCAAAGGGATGGGAACAGGGTGGTATTGTTGTATGACCAATTGTGCCCCATCGGAGTTAACCGGTTGCCAAACTATACTTTGTTTGATATGTCCAGTCAAGCAGCAAGAGTGTGAGGTGTTTCTTCTGAAGCAGATTATTTTCTGAATACAGTGGTACCTGCGATGTTTGGACACCCTTTGGGACAGCCAAAAATGTCTCTTAACTACAGGTGGCCTGTCATGACAGGTATATTTTGGTCAAGGCACTATAGGCGTCCCTTATTGGGAGGTATCCTCTCATAAAAAGAGCGTCACATCGCATGTGCCACTGCAGCTTGTCCCGTTCTTCAGAAACGAATTGTTTTCAGTTTGGTTCAGATTTCTCTCAAGTTGAGTGTGTGAATGCTGGAAATAAGTGAATATGAATCAGAAGGAGATGGCTACTACTATGTTTAAGTGTTTCTGTTTTGATTTCTGTTACATCTTACAGTTTATCTGTGACATGTTTGCAATTAAGAAGATAAATATATTATTAAAAATGAAAAGTAGCATGAGATGTTAAGAAAATGAACGACTGTTATACCAATTATAAACTTTTTGTTTTGAATGGGAAAAGGAGGCAGGAAATACCATGTTTGGGAAGCACAAGTATATATGTGAACACAGTCATAACCTGGCAAATGTAAGCTTTGCCTGAGAAATTTGACATTTGCTAAAAAGCCAAGTCTTTACCTTTGGTAGAAAAAGATGTCTGAATGTTTGGTCACTTGCTGCT
Organism: Littorina saxatilis; assembly: GCF_037325665.1. Taxonomy (NCBI): domain Eukaryota; kingdom Metazoa; phylum Mollusca; class Gastropoda; order Littorinimorpha; family Littorinidae; genus Littorina; species Littorina saxatilis. The sequence goes on along the minus strand of NC_090245.1, from coordinate 30,027,119 downwards.
GTTTGTATTGTATTTTACCAAAGAGGGGAAATACTGAATTTTAGCCGATGATATAGAGGGCCTAGTACATTTCTGTGTTTGTAATTTTTGTAGACATAGGAGAATTTGTAGCAAGGAGATTTTAAAGAGTGTTGCTCGCAGGGATTTAGAAAAGATATGTTAATGTCTTTCATGATTAAAGTTTGGACCATGATTTCACGCCAAATGTTTCTCAGTTTTCAAATTATCATGTGTTTAAAGGAACAGATAAGCTAACTTTCTAATGGTTTGATTCGTTTTCTTTAGTACAAATACATTCATTGCCTTTCATGTGCATTGTTTTGCTTGTTTGTTTCTTTAGCTTTAGACTGGAAAATGTCCCCTTCTTGATTAACACTATTGCCTGTACGTGTGTTGATAAACATTATTTTCTGTACAATTTTCCACCTGCACAGTCTTCATGGATTTTCAAACTTGAATGTTAGAGCCGTATTTCTGTGTTTTTGTCTGGTGTAGTAGTGTTGCATGCCAGTAGTGAAGGGAAAGTCCAAAATGCTTTGGTAGTGACGTAGAGCTAACATAGTTGTACTTGGGAGTGGCATTTATTGTGTTTATTTTAAGGATAAGGTAATATAGGTAAGGGATGTTTCACCTAGCATCAAGATTTATATATAAACCCTGTGTTCTTTCCTGCAACACGGTTTCTTTTTGACGTAATGGCACACTTCCATTTTCTTCCATTGAAGGAGTGAAGTAGATAGCTTTCGTTGTTTTGCTGGTACTGAGTAGAGAAGACTTTTTTCTGTGTTTTTTGTGTGTATACACTGTCATCAAGCAGGACTGCAACTCTTGACCTAAGTGTTTGATCTTCAACCAGGCAGTTTTGCTGAAGTGCTTTACATATTTTTCTTGAATCCTGCTCCCTTAAGTGCCTATTCACCCGAGTTTCTCTTGTACCACACCATCTTGAATGAGTTGAGGCATATTGTGGTTACATTCAGAGGATGGTTTTGTTTTAAATTGTAGCAGGGGTTTGATGCATTGCTTTTCACTTTTTTTTCAGTTAGTGAAGTTTTCCATGTTTTCAGTTGAAGCCCAGCTGCTCCTGTTTCTTCCAATCCATATCTTTTCATTTGCACACATGTTTGTTGAGCATACTTCATAGCCTTTGTATCCTGCCAGATATGCCATGTGTTCTGCTTTCACTCTGCTTCAGTTTTCATGCTTCTCTTGGCTTTTGCTTGCCTGTGTTGTAGAGAGGTGTGGATGTCTGTGTGTGGGTGTGGAGCATGCTTACCGCATAGCACTGACAGGCTGTGTTGTAGAGAGGTGTGGGTGGATGTCAGTGTGTGTGGAGCATGCTTACCGCATAGCACTGACAGGCTGTGTTGTAGAGAGGTGTGGGTGGATGTCAGTGTGTGTGGAGCATGCTTACCGCATAGCACTGACAGGCTGTGTTGTAGAGAGGTGTGGGTGGATGTCAGTGTGTGTGGAGCATGCTTACCGCATAGCACTGACAGGCTGTGTTGTAGAGAGGTGTGGGTGTGGAGCATGCTTACCGCGTAGCACTGACAGCGTGTGGTTGGTGCGTGTGCAGGTGCGGCAGTGAGCAATGCGGTGGGTGTGTCAGGCTCGCCCGTTTTGGCAGCCAGCATGTCTCCCCTGCCCAACAACGCTGCCACGGCTCAGACCTAAAAGCACTGCCCTCCCCCCCTTCGCCCGCCCGCCTGCCCTGCAAGCTTGGCACCGCTGTGACTGTCTCGCCTAGCAACCCTTGTGTCCACCGTGGCCGTCGCACCAGCTTCTTACAGGGACGGAGCGAGCACTTGACGGCCGCGTGCTGCTTGGCTCAGGGGTTGTGGATCTCACAGGGGAAAGGTTCTTGTGTGGTGCACTGGTTAGCGCACTGTCCTTGGGGGTTGGTTTGGTTTTGTCTGTAGCCAAAAGAGAAATAGCAGAAAAAAAGCCAGTCTGGGTCTGTTGTAGAGAAAGAGCGCATGAACTTCATCGGAAAGAGAATTATGAGAGACTGAGAACCAGTGTTATTATAAGAGTCAGGAACTTTGCCCCGTGGCCGTGTGGAATGATGGAAGTGTTCTTGTGGCTATGGGCGATGTGAGATTTCAGGAAACCGGGTGAAAAACCTTACAAGACGTGATGTGGACTTATGCTGTTACTTACTTTGTCATTGAAGTCATGGGAACGTGGCGTGTGAATGGGTGAGAAAATGTCAAATGTGCTGTTTGTTACCTTGACCTTTTTTGTTTTTGTTTGTTTGTATGTCATTCTGATATTTTGTGTTATGATTACGAGTTATGTTTAAAGGGCAATTAAGTACAGATAATTTTTACCATGGCAATTTGGCTACAGTATTTGTGTCAGATATTACAAGATTTGTTTGATTTTTTTTTTTCACGTGGGTTTGATATCTGTACTTGTGCTTGTAAGTGTATGTGACTGATCTTTACAGCTTCACGTTTTTCCTTCTCGTGTAGAAAATGTGACACTCAAAGATTGTTGATGCATTTTTATTCAGTGAATAGTCAAACTCTTGAGGCTGGTTAGTGTATGGTCTGATACACACATGAAGAGGGTTTAGGGGTTACAGTCATGTTTTTGTGCATTACATTAACCCGAGTCACACAAATTGCACAGTCTCAGACCTGAGAAGCAACTACTGTACTGTTTTTGTTGTTGTTGATTGTAACCATTGTGTTTTTGTTAGTGAGTATGTGAGTACTTTAATGATAATGTATTTTGTCGCGGTTTTCATTTGCTATGTGGGAGAGAGCCCTCCAAGTCAGTCGGGCAAACCTTTCTGGAAGCAACATAGGTTTGGTGGTAGGGAGAAAAGTATCAGTGAATGCGTGTTCTCCTTTTCATTGACTGATGAATGAAAAACATCGACAGTTTGGGTGTGGTATCACATGCGTTGCCTCTGTATTACAGTCTGTGTGATAATTCAACATGCAGCTAATAGTGATAACTTTTTTAATTCATTTGAAGGGTGTGGTTGCAAAGGAAAACCTAACACGTTCCTGTGTGTAGATTTTGTTGGTGGTTGTGTCACAAAGTAACTTATCTGTGCTTCTGAGCAGATATCTGCTCATGTAGTAGTCCTTCACGGGCATGGCAACATGAGTGCAGTTTACACTAGCAGCTTGAGTTTTACGTTTCTGATAGTTGCTAAGTGACCAGGTCCAAGACAGTGTGGCTGTTTGGCAGTGTAATTGACTGTTATAGAGTGACACTGTTACAGGAAGAGTGAGATTTGATTAGCAGTTTGACATATCATTTCTTTATGTCAGGGAAACCACCTTTGACAAACCTGGAGTAGGACACAAATGTTTATGTTCTTTATGTTATGTTTGTTTCCAAAAGATTGTGTATTAAAGGAAAGTGTATTTTTGCATTCACACTTTTGGGGAAGTTTTTTTCTTCCAGTTATGACTGTAGACGGGTTATGACTTCTTTTGTAGGAATGAAAGGGAACCTGCCTTGTGATTTTAATTGTGTGACTTGACCTCAACATAAGTAAAGCTCAAGTCTATTGCCTACTGTGTCAATCCCTCTAGCATTATACCCTATTGATGTAAGTCCGATAAGACTTCCAAGGCTTTGATCATCTCAGGCAGGTTCTCAAAATTTTGTAAGCAAAATGTGGACTTTTTGGGTGAAGTTCTATCTCCACATTGTCATGGGAGAGGTGTGTTTGTGTCAGTGCAGCTGGGATGGTTTGAACAAGTTTGTGAACTACTCTCTGTTTCGTGTGTCCTTCTCTCCGTTCTGAAATGACAAAAATCGTACCAGTCATACATCTCAAGAACTGTGTCACTAAATTCGCGAAGTCTTACATCCATGCGTTTTATTAACTGCAATACCGGTTCGTTCAGTTTGTGTTCTCTTGCTCCTCTGTTCCTGTCTCTCTCTCTTGGAAGTCTGTCTTCATGTGATTTTCAGTAAAAGCAAATTTAATTTTGAAAATAAAAGATGATTGATGTATTGACAGATTAATGTATTGACTTACTTTTTGGGTGGTTTGTTTGTTATTTAATTTAGCAGAAGGTTGTGTACGTATTACAGGACATTTGAATTGACCTGGGAGTGTGAATGAGACTTCTGGAGAGCGAGGGAATGACTTCTTGTCTTTAGTGGCTCTTTTGTGTGAAGTGTCAGATCTGTCAGAAAATGGTATGCAATGTGAGTGTGTAAACCAAGCATTCAGTTCAATTCCCTGAAGTGAAAACAAAATTGCAAACCTAAATTTTTTTAATTGTTCTATACAACTCAAAAGAATTCAAGGTCCACTTTGAGTTTGACATTGAAGTTTTGTTAAGTTTTACTTAAACCAGTTGTACAGATGTGACGAATAAAATCCGGCAAAGGAGTGTACCCCCTTTTAAAACAAATCGGGAGACAATCTTGGGCCTGCTCAAGATTGCCAAAAATTCCTCTTGCACAAGGATTGCTCTTTCAACGACTAGTCTAAATTTCGGAAAGTATCCTGTACTGGCTGCCTTTCAAGCACCAGGAACTTGTGTAGATGTGATGAGATAACAGCCAGCAGGGTAATTGTTCTCCCACACAACGTCAAGAAATTCCCTTCAGACATGGAGTCGTCCATCGAAATGTGATAAAGTGAGCAAGAACTACATTTTAAAGAGGTTTTTGGCTTGCCAAGTAAATATTGATTGATTGCGAAGATGTAGCATAGAGGCAGGTCACTTCCCAAGTCAAGCCATTTTAAAAGAACACGACAAGCAAAATCATGACTTAAACAAGAAGAGCAAACGCTCGATCGAGTCACTTTCGCAGTTCTGAATATTATATGAGGCATCAGATGGACAGGAAGAAATTGCTATTCACAACACAATGAGTCACGTTCACATAAAATTTGAGCCCGGTCACTTTTATAGTTTCCGAGAAAAGCCCAACGTTAAGTTGTGTGTTGCCGAACAGAAAAGGCTAGTTATCTCCCTTGTTTTTCTGATAACGTTCGTAAAAGGCTACAGATGTAAATACTTTGATGTAAAGAATAATCCTACAAAGTTTCAATCACATCCGATGAACTTTGTCAAAGATATAAAATGTCTAATTTTTCCTTTGACGCTGACCTGTGACCTTGAAAAAGGTCAAAGGTCAACGAAACCATCGTTAAAGTGTAGAGGTCATTGGAGGTCACGACTAAACAAAATATGAGCCCGATCGCTTTGATAGTTTCCGAGAAAAGTCCAACGTTAAGGTGGTGTCTACGGACGGCCAGCCGGACAGACTAACACTGACCGATTACATAGAGTCACTTTTTCTCAAGTGACTCAAAAAATGTTGACAGAAGGCACAGGTTTCATATGCGTCATGTTTTGAGTGTACTTTATAATTTTGGATGAGATGAGGATGATTATAATGATGATGCTATGGATTTCCAATTTGGTTTGAGACTGTGACAGGGCAGCACTCTAGTCTCTACGCTTACTGTTATAATATATCCTGGTGTCAACCAGGCCAGAGAACTGCCGCACCAACTGGTTGGTGAGGATTTTAATCAAGAAATCAACATAAGTGAGGATTGAAATAAAAAATTCAAAATAACATTTAATAAATTTTGCAATTTTATTGAGCGCCACTATTCATATTCAGGATTAACAATGACTTGAGAATTGCCCTGACTAAGAACTGTTTCAACATTCATTGAACACCAGTTAATGATTGATCTTTCTTTAGCGTTGTTGCTGATCTGCATTTAAAGCAATGCATCATAAAATCAAGGATGGCCCTTAAATTGTTTTGAGTAGTATATGAGGAATAAACTTTACAACTGTTATGTAATATTTCTGAGGATCATATTCTGGATGGTACAGACAACTCATGAACATTCACAATAACAAGAAGTAACTGAATTCTCTTTCATTTATTATTTTTTTCTTCAGGCTATTTATTATCACATCACAGTGTGGGAAAATCTTGACAGGTCATTCAAGAGTTTTGTTATAATTCAGTATCAACTGAAGTTGAAGAAATGATGTACACAATCAGAAAAATTGGAGAGTGTTTCTTCACAATGTTGAACAAACTGCAGTCAAGATTCAAAGCCTTAATAGAATTGAAGATAAAAGTAATGCACAAAGAAAGTCAGTTGCAATCATTGTCCCTGCTAAAGTAGGATTAGATGCAAGCACCCCTAAAACAGTTGAACGCAATCTTATACTGTGTCACTTAATTTTCAAATAATCATGTTTCACATATGCAGACACTCACATTTACACAATTTTGTTCAGACCACTCTTGCACAACTACATCAGCAACTTTCTCTCATTCAACTCTTGGAAGTCTCACACAATTGCAAATACGACATGAACTGCGCATTGTCATAGAAAAACCTCCGATTATGTCTAGAATTCGATGGAAGAGTTTTCTGTGGTTAGGTTGGAGAATTTCTGGGCGACTCGTGTGTAGTTGAACTGTCGACATCTGTGACTTTCTCAAGGGAACCTAGGACCTGGCCCAGTAACTTGAGTTTCTCCACTCCACCCATTAATTCCCTGTAACAAGAAATTTCACAACAAAACGTTAGTGCCATTTATTTGTTAAACTAGGCGTGAATGTAAAGGTTCCAACACGTCAGTGAATATGATGAGGTATGTATGCTGATAGATATATACACACATACTCACACTCACTTGCATAGATATTGAGACGCACATTTCCAAAAAGAACAGCAGGTGTGCATGTGATGCCAGAATTTGAGATAGGTGCAGGGCTAACACCTATTCAGGTTTCCAGGCCCAAAGTATTAGTGTTATTTTTCTAGGTTATACTAGGAATAGAATTTTATTAGATAAAGCATTAATATGATAGCACAGTTACAACACACACACTTATTAACACAGAAGGGGTCTATGTCGACCAAAAGTGGGTAGATTCCCTGAAGGTGCATTTCCTGTAGGCGTTTTTCCTTGTATACAGGGAATATAACCGGGTGCATTTCCTGAAGCGTTTTCGTCAATCTCGCTGAAAGTCACGTGATGCTCATGATATCGGTAGAATTTGATCTTTTGAGGAAATTCAATTCCGTTTTGCAATTTGTATTGAAAAGTTTAAATCGATAACTAAATGAAAGAAAACACAGCTTAAATAAATTACTCACAATAACTACATACTGCAAAGCATTCCATTGACTTTTCACTTCCATTAGACGCCATAGAGTTACTTCAAGTATACAAAAGTGAAACGTAAACGTAAATCCACTTTTGCCACTAGGGCATTCTTTTGTGGAAGTCCAGGTCCATTTTCCAAACATTCAATGTGGTGGAGAGATGTTTCTTTCACTAAATCCTTTAGGATTATCCGTCTTTCTTGACGAAGCATGTTTGCTCGGCTGAATGCCACACACAAATTCAGGAATTCTAAAAGACTCGCTTCTCCTAACGAACCACCATTTTGGAAGTGGAAGTAACGCTAAAGTAATTCAAATCTGTTTACAGTGCGAGATTGAGCGGCGTGGTACTTTCCTACAGGGAATCCACCTGCGTGTATTTTCTGTATACAGGAAAAACGCCTACAGGAAATGCACCTAAAGGGAATCCACCCACTTTTGGTCGACATATACCCCTTCAGCCTTATTAACCCATGAAGTTCGGATGTCACGGGTTAGCACACCTCAGCCCAAATGTCACTTGATTTACTTGTCAAAGGATAGAATGGCTGTCAAGCTTTCTCAAAAAACAAAAGCAAAACAGTAATTTTAAAACAGTAATTGGTCTACTAGGATACAGCAGTTGGCCGACACCAAGATTCTGGGGGGGTATTGTAAAAGTCTCCTAGAAATGTAGAAGTAAAAGGGACGGGGCCGAAAGGGCTACACTCCTCCCACTCACCTGAGATTGGTTTCAGCAGTAACAGCAGCAGCAGCAAGTTGCTGCGATGCATACTTTGTACGTTCCCTGATGTCTGACAGACCCTTGTCCCCAGACTGGAGAGCTTCGTTTTCCGCGGTCAGTACCTTCACTTGACTTTGAAGAGTCTTGACCTCTTGTTTCAGCTTGGTTACCATGGTTTCTGCCTTTACAGCTCTTGTCTGAAAAAAAGCCAAAACAGTTACATTTGTATTTCATCATGGCACAAGCAACTTGGCAAAAGGGTCAAACCAGTGAATCCAAATTTTTCCAACAAAAAGATAAAGCAAGCCCATTCCCCACACATTATAATGCATATGGTATGCGAGATGCAGAAGGCAAGAAATGAAGCTGATGTTTATATCCATTCTTGGAATTGATGCTTGAGCACATTAGGCTATCAGAATCCTGAAGGCTAACACAATCCTGTTAGTTTACTTATAATCACGTTTTTAAAACCCTCTTATTTTGTTTTGTTACCACTTGGCAATGAGATGCATGTTACTCTGTGTCTGTGATATGTCTGTATACGTGTCTTCATCTGTCTTTGTGAGCGTTTGTGAGAGAGAGAGAGAGGAGCCTGTGAATATTTACAGTAGTGGACACAAGGTTCTCCTCTACTTGCTGAACAGCTCTTTCCATCACTGCCGTCTCTTCTGCCTCTTTCTTCTGTAGCCGTGAGATCTCCTTCTCAAGACCTGCCACCCTAAAGCAAGAGTTTACACTGCAGACTTAGAAAGACAACAACAACAGCTACTTTGAAAACCATCACATGTATTAATTTGCTGACAAGTGTAAATCCAGGATCCTGCTGAAATCTCATTGTCAAAGCTTGTTGTTGACTCTTTTTTGTTTGTTTTTTGCCAATGGATGATTGAATAAAACATTTTCTTTACCAAATATCATCACTCTTACAGTAGTCAAATTAAGTTGAAGGATGCATTAAACAAGTTATATAGTTAACAGGAATTATCAAATAAAATCCACCCTGAAACGCAGGTACATACCATTTCTGACTGTGCACATTGAAAGCTTATAGAATATGAGACAGTGACAAAAGGTCAGGTGTCATGTCTACTGTCCCGAATGACACACGATTGCTGACATTTCACCATTGCCAAAAGAATAAACAAATAAGAAATAGGTAGAAAATGAATGTGAAAACTGACTTTGATTGTTGATCTGTATTTTCTATACCACTAACAAATAATCTACTTACACATAGCTGTTTGGCAAATGTATGTTGCATGGGACACACTGACATGAAAGTGGAAGATGTTTTTCCCTCTGGAGAAACTACATGTATATCAAGTTACACTTTTTGTGCTCTTCCATTCCAGTTGGCAATCAATTGTTAACGCATGTTATTAGAAAAAATAGAACGAAAACAGATTAGATAGAATGAAAAATGTACTGGTGATGTCATTTGGGACATACTGACATGAAAACGTCACCTTTTGTCATTGTCTCATATACTAAAAACTAAAGCAGAAAGCAGCAATCAAGCTGCAGTGAATCTAGTATCGATGCGACACACTAAACAAAAACACCAGGATGCAGTGTGAAAAAAATGTTCAAGTGCAATGTATGATACATATTTAACACCGTACCTGACTTTCGTTGTCATTATGGCATCTTGCAGAATCTAGCTCAGACAACAGAGATGACATACTGTCATCTGGTAGGATGCTGACTTCAATCATAAAAGTTCCAAAAGACTTTCTAATTAAGGGTGGAAATCTGAAGTACATACCTTACGACTTCATCTCTAGCTCTCCGCTGCATCTGTGCTATCCGATCTTGCAGTTGTCGATTTTCCTCTCTCAGCTGCTGGAAAAGGTATAGACAAACAGATTATTTTGTGTATATAGAGAATGAAACAAGTCGCGTAAGGCGAAAATACAATATTTAGTCAAGTAGCTGTCGAACTCACAGAATGAAACTGAACGCAATGCCATTTTACAGCAAGACCGTATACTCGTAGCATCGTCAGTCCACCGCTCATGGCAAAGGCAGTGAAATTGACAAGAAGAGCGGGGTAGTAGTTGCGCTAAGAAGGATAGCACGCTTTTCTGTATCTCTCTTTGCTTTAACTTTCTGAGCGTGTTTTCAATCCAAACATATCATATCTATATGTTTTTGGAATCAGGAACCGACAAGGAATAAGATGAAAGTGTTTTTAAATTGATTTGGACAATTTAATTTTGATAATAATTTTTATATATTTAATTTTCAGAGCTTGTTTTTAATCCGAATATAACATATTTATATGTTTTTGGTATCAGCAAATGATGGAGAATAAGATAAACGTAAATTTGGATCGTTTTATAAATTTTTATTTTTTTTTACAATTTTCCGATTTTTAATGACCAAAGTCATTAATTAATTTTTAAGCCACCAAGCTGAAATGCAATACCGAAGTCCGGGCTTCGTCGAAGATTACTTGACCAAAATTTCAACCAATTTGGTTGAAAAATGAGGGCGTGACAGTGCCGCCTCAACTTTCACGAAAAGCCGGATATGACGTCATCAAAGACATTTATCAAAAAAATGAAAAAAACGTTCGGGGATTTCATACCCAGGAACTCTCATGTCAAATTTCATAAAGATCGGTCCAGTAGTTTAGTCTGAATCGCTCTACACACACACACACACACACAGACACACAGACACACGCACATACACCACGACCCTCGTTTCGATTCCCCCTCGATGTTAAAATATTTAGTCAAAACTTGACTAAATATAAAAAGCTCCTTTTCACATATTTTTTCAGCTATACTTCAACATCCACAATTTACTTCACATTTCATTCTGAACAACCTGAAAAGTGAACTTCAAAGCAAATTTTTTTTTTAAACAATGTACACTTATTATCAAACAGTGTGGACAATCATGCTCATCAATTTTACTACACAAAATTCTGAAAATACTGTCGAATATAAAATAACTGACTATCTGCATGAAGACCGGCACGGTTGGCCTAGTGGTAAGGTGTCCGCCCCGTGATCGGGAGGTCGTGGGTTCGAACCCCGGCCGGGTCATACCTAAGACTTAAATTAAAATTGGCAATCTAGTGGCTGCTCCGCCTTTCTTTCTTTCTTTCTTTATTTCTTTATTTGGTGTTTAACGTCGTTTTCAACCACGAAGGTTATATCGCGACGGGGAAAGGGGGGAGATGGGATAGAGCCACTTGTCAATTGTTTCTTGTTCACAAAAGCACTAATCAAAAATTTGCTCCAGGGGCTTGCAACGTAGTACAATATATTACCTTACTGGGAGAATGCAAGTTTCCAGTACAAAGGACTTAACATTTCTTACATACTGCTTGACTAAAATCTTTACAAACATGGACTATATTCTACACAAGAAACACTTAACAAGGGTAAAAAGAGAAACAGAATCCGTTAGTCGCCTCTTACGACATGCTGGGGAGCATGGGGTAAATTCTTCCCCCTAACCCGCGGGAGGTCCATTTCAAGACTCCTTCCCTTTAAGACCCAATGATTTGTGGAGGTCTTAAAGAGGAGGGTGGTGGGGTGCTTGTTCGGCTGTAATAAGACAGCAAAGAACACAAGTTCAACTTATTCTTTTACACACTCACAGACAAAAGTTGTTGATAACACTTCCTTGTCTGCTGTGTTTGGGACACTAGCTGTTTCAGGCACTAAAACCTTTCACCCGTATCTCTAATTTCTCATACTTCTCCACAATCTGTTTTTCCTTCTTCTTAGCTACGTCATCCTGTGTCATAGTTTTAGACGTCGCATTCTCATGGTGAGATTCAAATCGGAGGTAAAAAGAAAACCCCACTAGCATTGAGGACAGTATGATTAACGTATCCAATCAGCCATAATTATGTTAACATTTTACAGAAAATGAGATCACAAAAGATTAGAAAATGATGTCTGTTATTATGTTTGTTATAGCTCAGCACACCAAAATAAATAACTTTTTGATAACTTAGCAAATTGATGATGTCAAAATGTGTACTCGTAGGTGCAGAAAAACAGTAAAGTTGAAGAAAAACACACATAGTAACAGATCACAAAAGATGCAACATTCACAGCTTGCACAAAATATAGACTTTGCAAAGAATATAAACAATTTGTGACCACAAATAAAAAGTATGCGTCGTTGTATGATATTTTCGTCACATAATGTTAACCATCTCCTTGCCTTTCTCTTTTTCCTCCCAAAAATATTCTTTTTTTATATTCTATTCCTTTTATCACAGGTATTAAAAAAACTGCTTTGTTCTAAAACATTTTGGTCTGCAATAAGTTACAAATAATTGTACCATTCATTTTGTATATGTTAATATATTGTACCATTCATTTTGTATATGTTAATATATTATATTAACATATATATACAAAATGAACGGTACAATTATTTGTTTACCAATTATCCAATACTTTTCTCTTCATCGTCAGAACCGCCACCAACCTTTGTTTGCAGAATACATGTATTATTTGTTTCCTACTGACTCAAGACCATCCTTTCTGTTTCCCAAAAACATCTGCAACTGTCTTGACTTTGTCGTACAGTTTCAGACAACAACAACAAAACACGAAATAGTGCTCTTCAACTCCTGTATGACAAGAAATGACAGAGAGCTATAGGGCTAAAAAGAAGAAAAAATTTTAAACAAAACAGAAAAAAACAAAAGTTAAAGATGCTATTAAACTCCTGTACAGCTCCCGGCAAAAGCAAAATGAAATTTGTGCCCAAACTGTAGTGCAACCCCCCTTTTAAGACCTCAATAAGTCAGAAAATCGGGTCTTAAAAAGGAGGGAGTCTTAAAATGGGGGTAAATTTACAGAGGCTATGAACAAAAAGTCTGAAAAAACAGGGTCTTAAAAGGGAGGGAGTCTTAAATTGGGGGGGTCTTAAAATGGGGGGTGCTCTTTGTTTTACTTGTAGTTTTGATTTACCTTTTCAGCTTGGTGTTAATTTTACAGCAAAAATTATTTATGAGAAGAAAAAACGCTCACAACAGTGTAGGCGAGAGTGGTATTTTCCTTTGCCGGGAACTGTACATAAATACATTGCTATTGCACCCTTCCCTAGTGTTGCACACTCCCCTTCATCCCCTGTGACCTTACAAAATGCACCAACGGAAGGCCACAACACTGAAATTGCACATAGAGAAAGAGTTAAACAAGTGGATTGCGTAGAGATTCATCAGGCAGTCGGGGGTCGGCGTAGAAGCAATAGATCCGCCACGTCTCAGGAGTCGTCAGGAGGCAGAGCATCGGGGTTGATGTACTTACAAAGCTCTGTCTCGTCTGACACAAATGTCACCTTGCTCGCCGTCACTTCGTTCAGCCTGCGCAAAGAGAAGGAAAAACAGTGTTCACTTTAGCTGGAATTTGCAGGTATTTTACCAGGGACAAGGACAAATGTGTTATCGTTCAGGCATACCTTGCCCATACATAATTAGGTACATTCAGGGCATCAATTCATATTTGACAGAAAAGCATACAAACACACACAACAACAACAAAATTAACATGTATGTCAGGGCGTTGGCAGCCGGTTTTACCAGTTTAAACGTGAGAATACTGAAAAGAAATTGCCAACCGATCGCTCTGGCCCATACGGATTGCACAACCAAAGGGAGATCATCCGAGTGAATGTGACCAGATACACCCAACTCTAAACTACCAGTAACTGAAAGAGGATGCACACAGCCAAATTACATTCAAGCTAAGGGTCAGTGACATGATACACAATGGCAGTGGGGCATGAGTGTCAGTGTGGGACAGATGTAAGAAATCGGCAGCCTCCAAAACTCATCAACACTTTCCATTTCTAGTTTAGAGATATCAACTGTATGCCATGCATAGCTTGTTGCGTTCCCCAAGTTATATCTGTCACCCAATATTTATTAAATGAAAAATGTTTAAACTAACTGGACACAAGCAATAACTGGACTCAGTTTGCTTTTGACTTCATTAAAATCAGCTTTCCAGTAGCGCAGCAGAGGATTTGTGTTTCATACAAAAACTGCCTACAGCTGGTTTGCTCCTTTCTCTGTGCGAGTTGCTTCGCCTCGCTTTGAAAAGCTTGGCTCAGTGAAAGGGGCTCTTAGTCTTACTCTGCCACAAAGATTAAATATCATGACAGATTATTTTCCAAACATCATCTATTATGATGATATAATGGTGGTTGAGATTTGGTTTGACTGGTTTGGCATATCAAAACAAGTGGCTTTAGTGACAGGAAGCATACACCCTTGCAGAGAATTACAGGTATGAAAAAAAACCTAGCAAAGAATAAACTTGTTACAATGTTTCTGCATTACAATGAAGCTTTTGCTATGCAAGTACACTAAATAGTTTCTCAAATGAATGAATTTTGGAAGTTTACAATGATATAAAACACATGTATTTTGTTGCACAAAATCCATTGCTAAAAGAGCACTGGCCAAAGGGAAAGCATCAGTACAGATGTGCCTTCTTCTTCTGCGTTCGTGGGCCAAAACTCCCACGTACACTCGTGTTTTTTGCACGAGTGGAATTTTACGTGTATGACCGTTTTTTACCCTGCCATTTAGGCAGCCATACACCGATTTCGGGAGATGCATGCTTGGTATTTTCGTTTTCTATAACCCATCAAACTGACATGGATTACAGGATCTTTTTAATGATTACCTGGTCTTGTGCTTGTGTGTACACACGGGGGTGTTCGGACACCGAGGAGAGTCTGCACACAAAGTTGACTCTGAGAAATAAATCTCTCGCCGAACGTGGGGACGAACTCACGCTGACAGCGGCCAACTGGATACAAATCCAGCGCGCTACCGACTGAGCTACATCCCCGCCCTGTACAGATGTGCCAATACGCCATATCCTCAACTACCCGTAACTCAAAGAGGATGCACATAATCATTTAAACTCGTTAATAATCGTAAAAAAGTCGTAACTGCAACTGACCATGGGCTAATGACGGTCCAGCAGCCAGTGAAGATGAGGGGGGAGTTGATGATGAGGCAGTTGCCCAGACGCTCGGGGTAGTTGCGTGAGAACAACCAGATGAGGCTCTTGACAAACTGGTAGTCCATGCTGGCCAGAGTGAAGCCCTTCAGGTCGAAGATGAGGAGCAGGTTGTCAATCACACTCTCGTTGCACTTCTTGCAGGCAGACTCCTGTTCAAGATTAAAAAAAAGTGGTAAGAGCAGATAAAAATAGGGTCAGGTACCCATTTCCAGCTGGTTTAGACTGGAGAGCGCTTGGAAAATTTGGGTACTTGTATTCGTCTTGGATGGGGATCGAACCCACGACCTCCAGCATGAGAGGCAAGCGCTCAAACCACTGTGCCACTCCGGCTCTCGATAACAAAGTGGTACCTGCCATTAAAACCCGAAAGTGTCCTCACATTGCAGGTGACTCACCTTTTGCGACACTTTTATTTTGGTCAAGATATGAGACGAAAGGTGACTTTTATTGGGAGGTGTCCTCTCGGGATGTCAATCACACTCTCATTACATTTCTTGCAGGCAGACACTCCTGCCCCAAAATCAAATAGAGTTTGTACCCGCCATGAAAAGTACACCCTTTGGGACCAGCCAAAATGTCTACACTGCACTGATCCAACATCAAAGTCAAGTTGTTCACTTTTAACTGATGTTTTGCTACCAGTAAATGTTTTTCTCATTTATCTTGTCACTGAAAGGCTAAACAGCGAAGGGTAAGTAAATGATCCAAATGTAGACAAGAACAGTCACTGAGAGAACTTTACGCAAAAGCAGCATCCTGGCCGCTGAGGGAGTAAGAAGGGTTGAAAGTGAATTTCATCCTCAAATGGTTATGATAATAAGAGCATAGTTGCCAACCTTCTGAAGTCAAAATCCAGGAGCCAGGGGTCCAGGGGGACCGTTTAATCTTGAATATGAGCAGGGAGAAGTTGTAAAATTTGGGAGATTCCCAGAAAATCCGGGAGGGTTGGCAGCTATGTAAGTGGAAGGTTAACAACAGGATAACATTACCCGCTATTACGAGTTAGTCGTGTGACAGAGAGTTTTCTTGCACACGAGACTGTAGATGTCTCACGACGGCGTAGCCGAAGTGAGACAGCAGCAGTCGAGTGTGCAAGAAAACTCTCTGTCACACGACTAACTCGTAATAGCGATTATGTCTCACAGCATAGGCATAGAAAGACAAAAATGAGTTTTTGGGGACGAAATAACAGGCACAAAACAAGACTGAAAAACACAATTGCCCTTTTACACATACCCTACACACGCATGCGCGCAGAAGATAGATTCAATGCGTTTCGTGTCTTTTCTGGTTGAATGCATTCAACAAAGTATCAACCAACGTTTCTGAATCTTTCAATGAAAAAAGATAAACTTATTTTGAACCAAACAGCACATACCAACGAAAGCTAAACACACAAACACACACGCGCACTAACACAGATTGAATGCAAAGCGCGAACGAACACGGAGGATTTTTGTAGGTCAGGTCGTGGGAAAGTCCACCCGAAATGTTCCACAGGGGAACTGGTTGTGTTTGTATTGTTTATTTTCTCACAGTGATGTTGATGGTTTTTACAGTGCCGTTTTGAAAGAATATTTTCCGAATTTGGGGCACACTTTTGACTTTTGGTTCGTTTATCTCGTCGAAGTAACATTCGAGTGTTTCTAAATCAAAACCTTCCAACACCGCTGGTGCAGATTAGACCTGCCTGACTGTCTGCGTGCGTGTTAGAGCTGAAGACGAAGCCTCAATCGCCAAAGCGTCACCTATCTGTAGGTCCTGAGCATCGGATGTACGTTGATACGTGGTGAGATCCGCACGGAACTGTCTATGCAACTTTTCCTAGTCACAGGTGTAAGGTTCGATCTTTTCTTTGAAATTTCGTCCTCTGTGTACGTAGCAAAGCGTTTCGCCATTTTCGGTTTTCGTTGCAGACGACGATAGTGAAAGTAGTACCTATTGTTTTGTTTTGACCTTTCGTATTCAGGGTTCTTAATTGAAGCTTGGTAAAGGGAGCTTGTCGTGTAAGTAGAAAGTTGACGAAGCTTTTGAAAACAGAAATTGAATGAAGAAGAAAATGTGGCTTTCAGTTATATACAGGAGAACGGGGTTGGTGTTATTCTTTTTCCGTCAAACACTTAGTACACAGATAAAACGTGATTGACTGACCAAGGCCTGTTGGCACACTATTCAGAATGCACAACAAAATGTAACAACGCTTTGATACCCATTTTTCTACGTTCGTGATCACTTGAAATGAATACTGAAAACATAAGTGTTTAAGGTAGTGACTGAATGTGTGTGAAGGTAACATTTTTCAGAAATAAATGCATAATAAAAATAATTAATTTCGGCATCAAAGCGTGTAACATACAATCTTGCACACGTTTGCTTTAGTAGTGGCAAAGAAGGAATGCGTGTGACATATATATTTATTATAATATTGTAAGATTGCAAGTGATGTGTGAATCTCTCTCTCTCTCTCTCTCTCTCTCTCTCTCTCTCTCTCTCTCTCTCTCTCTCTCTCTCTCTCTCTCTCTCTCTCTCTCTCTCTCAGTTTGGAATTCACTTCCATCATCCCTTAAGCACTTAAAGTCATTAAAAAGTTTTTAAAAATGTGTCAAAAAACACTTAATGTCTGAGTAGTTTAACGCGTTTTGATTTACCACACTTAGTATTACGCCAAAGATATGCTGTGCATTGCATATTCTGAACATATTTTTGTTGTACTATTGCTACATGT
>NC_090245.1:29591277-29648777 GCF_037325665.1 Littorina saxatilis | reverse complement strand
TGGTTAATAGCGTCATGTTATTCGAACACGTACTAAACATTAACTGTCTGGCTACTTTCAGTGCAAAGTGAGCTTTTATCGTCTTATAAATTTCGCATTTTTTACGAAATATTGTCCTTGCTTTGTAGGTTTTTCTCTTCCATATATACATTGATTTCGAAGGATATCATACATTTGCAAATACATGTACTGTTAACGAGACCTCAGCGACCGCGTCTTTATGGCTGGAAGTATGAGTTTGTACACGAACATTGAACGTTAAATTTTTTGGAATTTGTGTGTGTGTTTTTTTTTCTTTTTGTTTTGTGGGGTGTGTTTTTTGTTTTGATAATACACGAACGTGACAGAACATCAAGTTTTCGCTTTCCGCACTGTATCAGACCCACATTGCTTGTGTTCAAAACGAACAAACAGGGGATCCCGGAAAATGCGAATGACAATCTCACAAACATCCGTTTTTGAACAATTATTCCTGGTTACGATCGAATTTGTATTTTTGCATCCAGCAAAACCTCGATGTTGATTGACATTCTTGATTTGGGTGTCTGAATTTAAGTTTATGAATTCCTACAGTCTTTCTGAGCTGGCCATTTATTGTTTTGTTGTGTTGTATTTTGTATTTGTGTTCTATTTTTGTTTGTTTGTCGCTTTTGAACACTTATAACAAACTAGATGATTACCCGCTTCGCCGGGTACCGGCTTCGCCGGGAAGAAGTAGAGCCGAATACCAGGCTGCGCCTGGGACCCGGCAAAGCCGGGTGTACGCCGGCTTTGCCGGCGCACGAAGGAAAGGAGATAAACGCGCAAAACACTGGAGACCTTCTAAAAATAGTAACGTGCAGTGACCTTCTAAAAATAGTAACGTAGTAACGGGAATATGGATTGACGCCACACGGAAGAAGGGAGATAATCGCGGCTGAAAACACTGGAGAAGATAAGGAAGAGTTACTGGTAGTGGATCCAGACCAAAAAAAACAAAATCGGTTCAGCGCGCACTGCGAGCACGTGTTGAAATATCTCATCGACCAGGTTGTGTCCAGGGTGTACCTGAATATGATCACCAAATTTGAAACAGATCCATCGAGAACCTTGGCCGCGCGTCGCGCACAGACACACAGACAGACAGACAGACACTAGTCGTATATATATATATAGAAGCATTCCTGTTTACGATATAGCCCGTCCTGGTAAGACAAAGGTGGCCCAAGTTGATTGCCGCCAAATGCGATAGGGGTTGTACATCGTTTACAAGAGTTTAGCAAAAAAATGGTATTGCTTTATATTTTAGTTTTTGAGTCACTTGAGAAAAAGTGACTCTATGTAATCGGTCAGTGTTAGTCTGTCCGGCCGGCCGTCCGTCCGGACGGCCGGCCGTCCGTCCGTAGACACCACCTTAACGTTGGACTTTTCTCGGAAACTATCAAAGCGATCGGGCTCATATTTTGTTTAGTCGTGACCTCCAATGACCTCTACACTTTAACGATGGTTTCGTTGACCTTTGACCTTTTTCAAGGTCACAGGTCAGCGTCAAAGGAAAAATTAGACATTTTATATCTTTTCTCGGAAACTATCAAAGCGATCGGGCTCATATTTTGTTTAGTCGTGACCTCCAATGACCTCTACACTTTAACGATGATTTCGTTGACCTTTGACCTTTTTCAAGGTCACAGGTCAGCGTCAAAGGAAAAATTAGACATTTTATATCTTTGACAAAGTTCATCGGATGTGATTGAAACTTTGTAGGATTATTCTTTACATCAAAGTATTTACATCTGTAGCCTTTTACGAACGTTATCAGAAAAACAAGGGAGATAACTAGCCTTTTCTGTTCGGCAACACACAACTTAACGTTGGGCTTTTCTCGGAAACTATAAAAGTGACCGGGCTCAAATTTTATGTGAACGTGACTCATTGTGTTGTGAATAGCAATTTCTTCCTGTCCATCTGATGCCTCATATAATATTCAGAACTGCGAAAGTGACTCGATCGAGCGTTTGCTCTTCTTGTTTTGTATATTGATCATACCATACATTCCCGTTTCTCTGTTTGTGGTATTCTGTTGTTTTTGGTTGATGTTACCTTGATGAAACAATATTACTCCTTTGATGTGTGCGAGGGTGTGTGTACAATACAACTTTATTGGTTTACTTGCGGGTACAAACAGAATTGTGCGTGTCACGTGTGTGAGTGTGTGTGTGTGTCAGTGTGTGTGTGTCGGTCTGAGTGTGTGTGTCCTTTACAGGCGTTTTGGTTATTTTCTTACACACAGGGCATAGGGCATGCTGGTTGAATGGGGAGGGGGGGGGGGGGGTAGTATGTTTTGGGATCGATGGGGTGATGGTGGCTGGGAATATAAGAGTGGACGGTGAGTTCGAAGCGGGGCCGGGGGGGGGGGGGGGAGCAAAGTTGACACCCAGTGATTATAAGAAAAGAAAGGGGTTGCGTCGGGTGTCTTTCAGTGCAGCCGACAAGAAAACAACAGCAATACACTACAACAACAAAGCGGCAGCACCGTGTTTGACCCTATTTCCCCGTGTCTGTGAGTGACAGTGCACATTACAGCGTTTTGTGCACCACACTGCACGTCACGTTTTTCTTCGTCAGTTTCTACACCCAGGTGTTATATGTCAGTGGGGCTTTTTTCACATAGCTCCGAGAGATTTGAGGCCTGCAAGAGAAAAGGGACGACAGAAAAAGTCAGATGCAAAATGTTTCTGACAATCATGCCACGCTCAGCAACTATAGGTTTTCGTTATGACGTTGTCTTGTTCGTGTCAGCACGTGAAAAGTTAACAGGTGGAGCGGGGGTCTGGTTGGGGGTGGGATATGGTGGAGGCGCGGGAGGGGGTGGTGCTCGCATTTATTGGAGAATTGGTGGCAGTGTGTGCTTTATATTTTGTGCACTACATGTGTAGGCCTATATAGGCCCTATGTTGATTCACACATACACACACACACAAATCACCATGTTCTCTTTCTCAAACACACACACACACACACACACACACACACACACACACACACACACACACACACACACACACATCAATACAAATTAATAATGCTCTTTATACTTAATGGCAGAACAATTTATAATACCAGAACCGTCGTGCATCTGATTATACAAACATGTTTCAAAAACAGACTTAGCAACAGATATTAGTTAAAATAATCAGTTTAACTCTTCAGATGTCAAACTGAGTGTTAAAAATATAAACTATACTGTGGCATGACACGTTTACTCTATGTCACTCAGTGAAACACATATTGCATGCCGTAATCATAATTATTAATATAGTTAACAGTTCAAGTATTTCCCAGAGTCTTTACAAGGACAACTCATTTACACTAATACTAATACACTTATACATGTACATTGAAAACTATGTTTAATGTCAGTGGAAAGAAAAAGAAAACTATTCTGAGTCAGTATTCTGTAGGCCTTTTTTTTGGGGGGGGGGGCCCGGGGGGGGGGGGGGGGTGAGAGATAGGGAGGGGCGAGTGCAGGGTGGTAGGCGAGGGTTGCTTTGGCAAGTGCATGTATAATACTATTTCTCCATGCCTTTGTTTCACTCCCAGAGTACTATGCAACCATATTATTTGTATCACTTGTGCCTTGTTCATTGTTTTCATTTACATTACACAATTTCATGGAGAGAACAACAAAATCACTACATGTATTTGCTGCCTTTGAATACTTCATACCTGTTGACAACAAATTGAAAAACAGAAACAATGTTCTTACATTCATGTTGCAGCAAGTTACACACACACACACACACACACAAACACACACACACGCATGCACAAACACACACACAACACACCCACATGCGTGCACACACACACACACTAACACATACACACACACAAACATGCATGCATGCACAAACACACACACACACACACACACACAAACACACACACACAGAGAGTCTATATCGTTTGGTCTTTGGTGTGAATCTGACATGCAGCAATCTTTCTGCATCATGAAAGTCAGACATAATAAGGACTGGGTGGCCGAGTGGTAACGCACTTGCGCTCGGAAGCGAGAGGTTGTGAGTTCGACCCTGGGTCAGGGCGTTAGCAATTTTCTCCCCCCTTTCCTAACCTAGGTGGTGGGTTCAAGTGCTTGTCTTTCGGATGAGACGAAAAACCGAGGTCCCTTCGTGTACACCACATTGGGGTGTGCACGTTAAAGATCCCACGATTGACAAAAGGGTCTTTCCTGGCAAAATTGTATAGGCATAGATAAAAATGTCCACCAAAATACCCGTGTGACTTGGAATAATAGGCCGTGAAAAGTAGGATATGCGCCAAAATGGCTGCGATCTGCTGGCCGATGTGAATGCGTGATGTATTGTGTAAAAAAAAATTCCATCTCACACGGCATAAATAAAAATCCCTGCGCCTTGAATATGTGCGTGATATAAATTGCATAAAATAAAAATAAAAAAATTTAAAAATAAATCCCTGCGCTTAGAACTGTACCCACGGAATACGCGCGATATAAGCATCATATTGATTGATTGAAGTACTTGGTCAGTTCCAGTGGTTCTAAACTGCTAATTTAAGGCTGTTTTTGTTTTTATCTCACACGGCAAAAATAGATCCCTGCGCCTTGAGTCCGAGTCTGGAGATACGCGCGCGATATAAGACTTCATATAACATAACATTCTTTTGTCAAATGTGTTTTTCCGAAACTGAAATAAAACGCAAAAATGTCTGCAAAAAAATAACGCCTACTACTACAAAAGAGGAACATGAAAACAGCTTTCTGTAGTCGTTTCTTCTTTGTAAGAACCATGCAAAAAGGAAGTGTTTCAGTTTCTACCAAAGTGATACAATGAGATCAAAACTGTGCGTGTCATTGCAGTTCACACAGTCAATGATTCCACAGTGTCTATATTCCACATACAAATCTGCATCATTTAAAAAAGCAAATGGAAAAAGGACAAACGAAAAGCGAGTTTGCTGGGAAGAAAACTGGAAGTTAGGTTGAGAAAAAAAGAATGATGTATTAGTTTTGCAAATTAACGAAGAAATGAATGAAAATGAAATTCAGGGTCCATATTATTCCTACCTATCATAAATCAGGGCAATTAAAATAAACCAGAAAAAATAATAACAATAAACTCCTTTGAGGGGATGCATCATGTTACATTCAATTCCAAATGAACACTTGTAACGTATGAGTTGTTTAACCCAATGCCTCTCCGAGCGCCAAATATACAGATCCTGGATCGCCAGTAAACGCCTGTTATACACAGTGCCACCTTTGACACGTATCTGTTTCTCTTTCTTCCTACTTCCTGCCGGGTTTCAAAGTTAATAACTTCGGAAAACTTGCAGTGGTTACTTTGCTACCATTTTTATAATTAGGAAAAATGATGGAGTAATTTCTCCATTGCACGGGAGGCAAAGGGTTAAAATGAAATGTCCACTGAATAACAAGCAGTTCACTGTGTAAAGAAGAGATTGCCTATTTCTCTCACAGACACAGATTTACTCCACTAGCACAGAAAAAGCTGAGGCTGAATACAAAATAACATAGTCTAAGGAGAGTGCACAGGTGCTCAGCCCTATGGAACTTTCTTCAATGCCTGTGCTGTTTGGAACACCTGCCTCAGGTTGTCCTTCCTGTCTTCCTTGCAACCTGTACAAATGGAGAAAAGAGTTTTATTTCATAGGAGTGTCTTCGCGACAGATAATTCAACCACGGTGACTTGGGTTTCAGTGAACAGTTTGATTGTATACTCTGGCTATACTCATCTTCTGCTAGCTACATGAATCATTGCACATGCATGTACACACACTCACACACGCACACACACACACACACACACACACACACACACACACACACACACACACACACACACACACACACGCGCACACACACACACACACACACACACACACACACACACACACACACACACACACACACACACACTGTATATTACAGACCTAGAAATGCGTTGAGGGATGTAGCAAAGTTGTTGACGTAGTCGCTGGTGATGCTGTCATCGAGAATGACGGCGCCGTCATCCCACAGTAAGTCAAACAGACCTATGCGACGCTCCTTGCCTGTCAGCCTGTAACATCATCATCATTCATTGTTATGCTTGCTACAATTACAATAGTTTGAAAGTAAAATGCCTCTTAGAGCAATTTATTTCAGGTGCATTGGCCGGGTTTGTATATGGGTTGTGGAAGGGTTAATACCCTTGGACAGGAGCACGTTTTTCTGACACACCTCTCACTAGTGATTGGCCCCTCCCATGTTTGTCAGAGGAAACACATGGGTATTCACTCTTCCACAACCCATACAAACACAACAGAGTTATTTTCGCAATTCGTATATTCCACTTCCAAGCGAACATGCAGCTTTCAGAAACTTTACAATGTTTTAAAATTTCACACTGGAGTATTGTAGAAAAGCTACTAAACACAAATTCACTGCGGACCATTTTTTTCAGAGAGAATCAACCAGTGTTGACAGCCATACTTGAGGTAATATTGAAACCAACTTAATTAGCATGCAAGCAAGCAGCCAACTTGCTTGGGCACCAAACCAACACTACCAAACCAGATCAATCTTACCCAACAAATCAGCCAATCAACTAACAACACACAAAGACTGATATTTATCCTCTTTTGTACTAATTAAAATGTAGACAAATCTAACAATATAGCACAAGTAAACTGCAAATTACTGGTAAGTATCTCCTCTTTCACCTTTAACAGACTGTGTAAAACTGCACCTTACCTGTTTTCCATGTCCAAGACATTGAGGACATCATTGAGCAACCCAAACTTCAGATTATAGTCGTCATGATTGCTGGCAGTAAGGGAAGGGGAAGCGTTCACTTCGATCAGCCATCTGCACATATGTGGACAATGTCATCTCATCTACAGCGGACACTACAAACTGATGCACCTAAAATTCAATAAAACCTCCTAGTTGTTTCTGCATATATATCGAGACAAAAACTATAACCTTAATTTGTTTGTTTGTTTGTTTATTTGTTGCTTAACGTCCAGCCGACTACGCAGAGCCATATCAGGACGAGGAAGGGGGGGATGAAGGGGGCCACTTGTCAAGCGATTCCTGTTTACAAATGCACTAACCCATTACTTGTGTCCCAGCAGGCTTTAGTAAAACTAAATTAATACCTACTGGAAGATTACCAGTTTCCAGTATGTTAAAATAGGCTTAACCTATCTACTGCTGGACTTACATCAGAACACTAACAGATTAAACTATACATGAATCGCGAGACAAGCGGCAAGAGAAGAGATTTTTGGAAAAAATACAGGTGAATGAGCAAGAAGGCAGAAAAAAGAAAAGAATTCATGAAGAAAAAGAGAGCATGACAGGAAAGAGGAACCAAAAATCTACCTAACAGCAAACTAGAAAGCTCCTGCGGTTCCAAAAACAGGAGGGGCCTTTAATTTCATAACCGCAGTGCCCCACTGCGGGAAACCTTAATTTATAAAGACACTCACAAACATAAATACACACACACACACACACGCACAGTCATGGCTATATATAATGCAACATTTACATTTCAAGTTTGGGATCAATAAAGTATATATACTCAAAGGCAAAAGTTAGGTACCGCCCTTGAAAAAACCAGCTGACTTCATCTGTGCCAAACTCCTTGTTCCTAAGTTTATGAAACCAAATGGCTGTCAGGCCTTACACAACAGTGGGTGAGCAATGCTGTGTTAGCAGGAAACTTGCTCGGGATCCACGGAGGCCTGGCTAGGGAACGAAACTGCCAAACTGCAAAAAGTGGACCATTTTTACGCTGGCGCGTGGGCAAGCCTGGGCGGGAAAGATGAAAAATTCGTTATGCACGTGCAGGGAGGATGTGTTGAGAGTGAACTGTTGTCACCAGTTAGGCTTTATAGCCCCGCGATTTTCTGCTAGCCACCATCTTCTCACTATGCCTCCCAGACGAAAGGTGACCAACTTCAACAAAGCCCGGGCCATCGCATGGCTGCAAGACGGCGTAAGCAAGCGAGAAGTGGGCAGACGACTTGGAGTGTCCCATTCTGTCGTGGTCAGGCTGCATCAGAAGTTCCAGGCCACCAACAGCGTTCTGGAGAGGCCCAGGTCAGGACGGCCTAAGAAGACAACACAGCGTGAAGATCGCTTCATCAGAAGACAAGCTCTGCAGCAGCGAGACACCACTGCAAACATCATCAGGGAGAGCTGAGGGTGGCAACAAACACCAACGTCAGCACGAAAACCATCCGCAAACGCCTGCACTAAGTTGGCCTGCGATCACGTCGTCCAGCTGTACGGCCATGACTGACAGCAGCTCATCGCCAGGTTGTCCCGTTTGGATCTACCCGCCCCACACCAGATTGGTGCGCAGGCTGTGTTCCAGGACGATAACGCGACACCTCACAGAGCGAGGCTGGTCAACAACTTCATCCAGCAGGCTGGTGTCACCAGGATGAACTGGCCGGCCTGCAGCCCTGATTTCAACCCCATCGAGCACCTGTGGGATGAGCTGGACAGGCGAGTGAGGAACAACCACCCACCCCCAAGGAACCTGCAGCAACTGCTTCAGTTCCTGCAAATGGAATGGCAGGCCATTCCTCAGGCCTTCTGCAGGAAGCTGGTAAACTCGATGCGGAACAGGACTGCAGAAGGCATCGCAAAACGCGGTGGACACACCCATTACTGAACTGTTCGGAACTTGCAAATTTTGTTTTCGACCCCCATGTTGTTTCAGAGCTTGTTGACATGTAATGCGTGAATGAAATGTCACCATATTTTGGAAAAGGATCGCAGAGATAATGAATTAAACATGTTACAAATTTGATTCAATTTTGTTTGGTGGTTTGGAAGCTGTGTTTGTTTGCGTAAGTGGTCCCTAACTTTTTCCTATGAGTATATAATCCTAGCCATGCAGCTCAAAACAGAGTTTGCGGTTAATGATGCAACTGTGTTATTGCCAGACTCAGAAGACAATAGGTCAGTTGAACCTGGATAGAAACTATGTATGGGTCCAGATGCTCTATAGCTTTGTCCGTTTAGTAGAAAAATTGATTGTCAGAAGACCTCCATGTCAACAACAAAAAAAGCAATGCGGCAGATCCAAACAGTATCTGAGAGCACCACTGATGTAACACTTACGGTTTGAGGTTTGCGTCAATAAGGATGTCGTAGCCGTACAGCTCGAAGCAGTGCTTGTCATTGATGATGACTCGCTGGCAGCTCTGCAGGCTGTAGATGAAGATCTCGTTGATGTCCTTGAACAGCTGCTCCACCTGCACACAAAGCCCAATAAAGTGCAACATGTTTTAAAGATAAACTACTCCCAGAAGTACTTCAGTGAAAGCCTCAAAATAATTGGGTGAGGCTGGCGCACGAAGCTTTGGCACTGAATCTTTGGTAAAATGCCTTTGCCAAGTCAACTTTGTGCTCAATCAAGGACAGTCTATACAGTACAGACCAGAATTCCCTGTGCATAGAACCCCTCATACACTTACTTAATGTCATCTAATTCCTTGGAATTTGATTTTTTTTTTGAAGCCATATAGGTACTTTTATCTTCTTCTTCTTCTGCGTTCGTGGGCTGAAACTCCCACGAACACTCGTGTTTTTTGCACGAGTGAAATTTTACGTGTATGAACGTTTTTTACCCCGCCATTTAGGCAGCCATACGCCGCTTTTGGTGGAAGCATGCTGGGTATTTTCGTGTTTCTATAACCCACCGAACTCTGACATGGATTACAGGATCTTTTTCGTGCGCACTTGGTCTTGTGCTTGCGTGTACACACGGGGGTGTTCGGACACCGAGGAGAGTCTGCACACAAAGTTGACTCTGAGAAATAAATCTCTTGCCGAACGTGGGGACGAACTCACGCTGACAGCGGCCAACTGAATACAAATCCAGCGCTCTACCGACTGAGCTACATCCCCGCCCCTGGTACTTTTATAACACACGAGTCCTTGTTCAACAAACTGGACAATATACTGGTTGGTCAGTGGTTATTTTGGATGGATGTTTCAGCAGTCCGTTAAGTTGACCAACCAGCTTGTGGTCATCACATGTATAGGTCAATAACAAAACAGTATTGGCAGGTAGTGACCAGCATATTGTGTGGGCTTCAACAAACAAGCCACCAGGAATGTGACAGGGTGACGCAGTAGTCGCAGCTGTTTGTGATAGGGTCAGACTGCTATTGTTGCCTGGTATGTTCTTGAACATTTTTGTGTTCAGCAAAGCTGATTTTTATAGGGATATTACATTAGCCCAAACACACTTCTGTTTGACTGGCTTATTTATTTGCCTCTAAACATAATTTAAGTGTTGCATGTAGCTAGATACAGGAACATAAATGAATATCAGAAAAAAGGCAGAACTATGGCTGGAGACTTACATTCTCTACCCCATGCTTGGCAGTGAGGTACATACGCAGCTGCTGTAAGGACCACTTGCAGCCTTTCTCCGGGTCGTAGTCTGGTGCCGTCTTCTGGACAGCCACATTTGTCAGATGAACGTCTTGTGTTCATGTTAAAGAAAATCTCGTCCCAAAAAAAAATAATAAAAAAACAACAACTGAGAACTCACTACCAAGAATCCGCCCAACACTAAAAAGCAAAACAATTAAACAAGAGGCAAATATTCACTGCAAAAACAACAATACAAATATAAGTGGGCAGCATGCCAAAAATTTCCCTTTATTTGAGGCGTTTGTCTCAAGACAGTGATATTCTCTTTGGTAAACTAACCAGCAGTCTGGATGTCTTGCTTGTTTGGAAGTTACCTCTCATCTTAGGGGGTCTCACATTACAGTTATTGCTATGGATTTAAATTGTGTTGTAACATTTCTCAGACAAACATAGCTTCCTTAGCTCTTGAGATAGATCAGTAAACTAGTTGTGAAAAGCACAAATGAACTCAAGGATACAGCTGTTTTCAATAGACTCCAGGGAGAATCTGGTGTTGGAGAAGCGAGCAAAACCACTGCGATACAACCAAACCCGTAACGGGGTATACTGCAACACAGAGACACAGACATTTTTTATATGGCTGAAAAAAATACAAGTATAGTTCGATCAAGTTTACACATCAACAGCAAAATCACTGTAATATAATCATACATGTAAGGGTGAATACTAATACACGAAACAGACACTTTCGTCTCTTGCTCTCTGATCGTAAACAGAGCTGTATGACAAGGTGCAGAAGATTATTGGCAGAAGTGAAGGAATTCAAATCAAATCATTTAAACTATGTACAGCTTTGTCTTATATGACACACAGAAACCCACAGACATACACATATTTACATGCGTACAAACACACGCACACACACACACAAAAGAACGCACCGGCCATCAGAAACTCAGTAAAAACATACATGTACATATACTTCAGAACGTATACTTACTGAGGTGACAAGAACATAGATCCTGATGTCAAACTTGCGTCCACCAATGAGGTAAGGGTTTTCAATGTATCGCTGCACAACATAGGTCTCAGGGACCTCTTTGGTTTGATCCGAGTTGGGAAGATATTCTGTTCCCTGAAATTGAGATTAAAAAAGGGCTTGATTTTATCCAATTCTATTAATTTTAGGCAAAGGGATCTGAATACAGAGGCACTTGCATCTGGAACTTAATATTTTTGCAAATTCCAGAACAGTGAAAAAGTGTGGTGGTGTGTGTGAATGTATTGTTTTGTCAATAACAAACGTTCCAACAACCTACCTTTCTTGTTTTTTTATTCTGAACTTTGGAACTTTGGCAGTCTCTTTGTTTTTGGTGTGTGTGAGAGTTAAAAAAAGCGAAATAGCACCCGCTTCCTCTTTCACTGACTTTTAACTTTTCAAACAGCATCTAACACAGTATGCATTTGGAAAGACATGTCTGCTACGTGTGACAACTTCTCGTTTTTCTATTCAATATTTTCTATAAAAGCTGTGTTGTCACATTTTGTCATTATTTCTTTTCATGTGTAAGATGGCTAGTACAGTTAGCATTATTCAAACAGAAACACTGAAAACTGAATAAGTACATTGGTGAGCTGTACCTTTTTCCAATCTGTGATGTCTTTAAGGCGTTTGAAGAGAAAGATGCCTTTGCCCTGAGATCTGGCAATGGGCTTCATGATCCAGATAAAGCCAGGGTTGCGTCGGTACTCATCCACAAAGATGTGGTACTCTGACTGAATCACATGAACAGCATGATAAATTAGCAAATAGTACATACATTGTTTAGTCAGGTTAATTAATGTTAAATGATTTAATGCCATGGTTGAAACTGCACATGGAGTAAATAATCACTTAGTCACTGAATAAAAACAGTATTCTCAAAGAAGAGAAGTTATAAGTAATTGATTAAGCCAGCTCACGCCATATAAAACAAGTCGCGTAAGGCGAAAATACAACATTTAGTCAAGTAGCTGTCGAACTCACAGAATGAAACTGAACGCAATGCAACGCAGCAAGACCGTATGCTCGTAGCATCGTCAGTCCACCGCTCATGGCAAAGGCAGTGAAATTGACAAGAAGAGCGGGGTAGTAGTTGCGCTGAGAAGGATAGCACGCTTTTCTGTACCTCTCTTCGTTTTAACTTTCTGAGCGTGTTTTCAATCCAAACATATCATATCTATATGTTTTTGGAATCAGGAACCGACAAGGAATAAGATGAAAGTGTTTTTAAATTGATTTGAAAAATTTAATTTTGATCATATTTTTTATATTTTTAATTTTCAGAGCTTGTTTTTAATCCAAATGTAACTATTTGGAATCAGAAAATGATGGAGAATAAGATGAACGTAAATTTGGATCGTTTTATAATTTTTTTTTTTTTTTTACAATTTTCAGATTTTTAATGACCAAAGTCATTAATTAATTTTTAAGCCACCAAGCTGAAATGCAATACCGAAGTCCGGGCTTCGTCGGAGATTACTTGACCAAAATTTCAACCAATTTGGTTGAAAAATGAGAGCGTGACAGTGCCGCCTCAACTTTCACGAAAAGCCGGATATGACGTCATCAAAGACATTTATCAAAAAAATGAAAAAAACGTCTGAGGATATCATACCCAGGAACTTTCATGTCAAATTTCATAAAGATCGGTCCAGTAGTTTAGTCTGAATCGCTCTACACACACAGACAGACAGACAGACAGACAGACAGACAGACAGACAGACACACATACACCACGACCCTCGTCTCGATTCCCCCCTCTATGTTAAAACATTTAGTCAAAACTTGACTAAATGTAAAAAAAACACGGTCAAATGGCCCACTGAACAAGAAAATATTTGCTACCCATTTATTGATAGTTGAGAGAAAATGTTACTAAATTGTAAACAAGAAAACTTACAGGCAGTTCATATGTTGAAGGAAAGAAGTCACATCTGAAACTAAGTCAAGGAATTTTCGCTAAAATCTTTATATAAAACAAAGATCTCAGACACCATATCAGTATGTGTGCACCAAAACACCCACACATTTTTGTATTGAAACATCTGTACAACATTCAAATGTAAGCACGCATACACATGCACAAATGAAAGGATACTTTTGTGCTTCTAGTTTTCCTGACTCCCTCTCAAGTGCTCTGCGAAGACGCTTCAAGTTTTTCACCATCAAGTTCTTGCGGGTGAGCTGCAAAACAATGAATCTAACTTGTCTTACACTCAAACACACCCAGACCCATTCTGATAATCATCGGTTCATCGCTATCGCTCAAGTCTCTCTGACAGGATGGATAATTACTACGCGGAGGAAGGGGAAAGAAGCGGAACTAAAA
The DNA here is from genome assembly GCF_037325665.1 of Littorina saxatilis. NCBI lineage: Eukaryota > Metazoa > Mollusca > Gastropoda > Littorinimorpha > Littorinidae > Littorina > Littorina saxatilis. The sequence continues at coordinate 29,634,983 of NC_090245.1, read as the reverse complement.
GCCGAAATCTATCAAAACAAGAGTTATCTCCCGTATGCTTTTCGCTAATGTTTCTGATAAAAGACGAAATCGATTTCCGAATGACTGACTTCGACAGTGATCTCCGTTCTGTTCTTCACAGATATGATAAAGACATCGTTCTAAGGTCAAAACAAGTCAAAATTTTGAGACTGCTGCTGTGGGAAGGAGACCGTGATATTGTTGCATCACTCCCAACTGGTTACGGAAAAAGTATCGTCCGCTCCGTAGCCATTTTGTTATAATCACGCGACAAAGTTGATTATCACCTGACACTTTTGCCATATTTAGAGTTGTTTGCACAGTAAATACATCCGCAAAAGCTCGCTTGAAACTGTCTTACATAACAATTCCTTTGTAATTTAAAAATTACACAACACCATCAAAAATCATTATCGACGATCGCGAATCTGCTTATATCAATAACGCATTACGAAAAGCTCTAAATATGTAAAACAATCGATTTCCTCTCCAGAGAAGGAAAACAAAGGCATCCTGTCAGGGATAAATCAGACCCGAAGGGAAGGAACTCATTTTGACCTGAGTTCAGGATGACCCAGACCAGAATGTTGGTGTTTATACACTGCACATGAACAGAGAAGCCATAAACATTTGTTTATGATTACCATCTGAGAACAAAATACCAAGATAGATTAAAGACAATGTATGTAAAATGTGTAAAAACAGAGTAAACACACACACACAAACATACACGCATACATGCACACACACACACTCTCTGCTGACTCTCTCCTCCTTGTACTCAAGTGATCCATTGGAGAAAAAAATTACATTTTAAAACATAAATGTTTGGTCAGGTAACAAAACTGCACATACCTCATAGTGGTTGCGAAAGTGGTTGAGTTTGACATGTTCCTCCAGGTAAGCGTGATCAAAGGTATCCTTCATCCAGTGCACTTCACACCAGAAAAAGTCTGGGTCTCCATCCCTGCAAACCAGATCATGACCATGAAGAGAGTTGCTCTATTTCAAATCAAAATCCTTTAAAAACAAAAAACAAAAGACAAAAAAGAAGTAAAATCTCCACCAGCCTCAATCTCTCCCCCTCCCAAAGCCACGAAATTGACCATCCCCCCTCCCCCCCCCCCCCCCCGAGAAACACACACACACACACACACACACACACATGCAGTCGCCATTTAGACATTAAAAGAATGAAGAGTTTTCGGTACTGCAACGACCCTATTTTTTTCTATTGACCCGCGAACCTTTGCAACAAAAAGAAAATCATGAAAAATACAAACGCTTCCTTTACTTACCCAACAACCTCCTGCCAACCTGGTCTGGCTTTTAAAACATCCAGAATTGTATTTTGCAGACCACACCTGAAGCGTATCAAACGATCTCTGGAACAAGCAACCAACCTCTCAGTTATGGTGATGTCAGGAAGTATTACAAACATAGAAAACCATACCTTAGCAATTCCTTAAAATTGATTACTTAGAGAATGTTACGTTTTTGCAATTAGACCTTTTCTTTTCCTTGCACTAAGTGTGTAGCAAATCACTACTGTACATGTATTCATATCAGTAGATTTGTATGTAAATTATTATATAAATATAATGAAAGTCTTTTATCATGCACTGGCTGGCACGAACGTGAGTAATAAATCATGATTGTTCCCCTATAAAATGTGTTGCACTTTGCACAAATAATGGCTGCACATTTTGTACCAATTAATCTCAAGGCACTAAATCTTTTTGTTTGCAGTAAAGACACCTTCCGGAAGTCAAAAACAGGTAACTGAAAGTCACTTCAAAGCATTACATACCCGATGCCTTTCTCCTTCACTTTTACAGGTATCCGCGGCATGGTTCCTATGTGACAAAACCAAAACAAAATCGATGGTGCATGTACAACAACAACAACAACAACAACAACAACAACAACAACAACAACAACAACAACAACAACAACATTTTTTAGTGATGAACTGATTCAGAAGTAAAAGCACATTTTACGTTTCTCATTGCATAATATATATCGTGAAGCATACTCTACTTACGAAATAAATCTGATATACCTCATGAAATTAACAAAAATGATACCAGAAAGTTATCCAGGTTTCCCAATTGCTTCGTTTCCGGCCGATTTATGTGGAGCACGTGATGCGCACAAAAAATATTGGCGGTCTAAAAGTGTCGTCTGCGCAATGATCGCGGCGGCGCCCGCGGCTTTCTTGACCGCCAAGGACGACCGCGCACGTTGTGATACGTCATTCGTTAGACCTCAATAAAATACATCACAGGCACTCTCAATAATCTCACATCTAGAAAAAAATGTGTGGAAAAAACAGTGCATTTCACTTTTCATTTTCAGTTGATGCTGCTAATAAAATCAAACGATTACTGGCTCACCGATTTTAACACTTTCTTGGACGTTCTCAATAGGAAAAAAGTATCTCTCCAGTCATATTACGATGGTAAATGACCCAAACTCTCAAATTCGTCGGCTCACAATCAGCTCTTCGGTTGTCAGCCACGCCATTTTCTGACCGAACGCGCCTTTTTCCCTAAAGAAGTTGCAAGGGAAACAAAGCTCTCTGACAGGACTGTCATGTGACGAGCCCAAGTGTCACATGTGACGAGCCCAAGTGTCACATGATCCAGCACTTCAAGAAACCATAGAGCGAGTTTACAAGCACTGTCAAAGAACCAAAAAGGAATAGGGTGTGCCAGGAAATATTGGGCCAGTATGAATCGGCTTTTGACACTCCTTCTCCTCTGCATATTTCTTGAAAATGCAGTTTCTCAGCAGAAGCCAAACTTCATCATAATGCTCATGGACGATGTAAGTATACTCCATGCACCGGTTATTTCATCAGGCCAGCCAGGGTCTGTATAATATCAGGGGCGTATTAGGGGGCTGTCCAAAAAAAAGAAAAGATTTAATACTAACTTTAAAAGAAATAATGAGTGGCTGCTGACACCAGTTGATCATGTTTAAAATCAAGGATAAGCCATAAATTGTTCATAAAATAGCTAAAACTCTTCATGCAGCTTCAGCCTTGCCCCTGTACCCCACAAGGGGTCTACCCCTGGACCCCAGGTTGTAACTCCCCCCCCCCCCCTCTTGCTTAACTGCTCCGCCCCTGAATATTATGCTTTGTTGGCCATCTTATCAGTTGTAATTGTGCTTAAGTACTGCTTATGTATATATATAGAAGACAGGCTATGTTGCAGAACTTTGCAATGTACAAGGCTGCGTTTATTTAAGTAAAGCTGCATTTTATAACAGTTAAATACCACTGATAAAACTTATTTAATAAAGTTCACATCTGTTTCTTCAGCTCCTCTTTTTGTATCTAATTTGTTGCCTTGTTCATTACTTTTACAAGATGTGCATTTCTTCAGGAACCACCTTCCCAGTGAAACTGTAGAGGCAGCAACAGTTGACACTTTTGTGTCACGAGCCTCCGCAAATTAAGTTACAGTTCCTGACAAAACTAGGCCCTAATGGATAGGGACTTTTGGCAATGTTTTACGGACAATGAAAATGACAACGACCAGAGCACGCAAATGGATTCTAAAACACCCCCCTTTTCATGCCAGAATGATCATCCTCAAGATCGTGGGCATTACCGGAAAGAAGAAGATGGGATTTTACCAAGTTATTTACTGTCATTATACAGTGATAACACACACGCATGCACACACACCCACACACACACACACACACACACACACACACACACACTCACACACACACACACACAAGCACACACACACACACAAGCACACACACACTCATGCACTCACTCATATATATATATACATATGGAGTCACACACACACACAAATGAATACCGAGTGACAAGCGCATGTACACACACACACGCACACACTGATAGTGACAGTGCAAACCGCCCCCTCTTTTAGTTTTAATGCCTGTAGACCTTCTTTGAAAAGCAGGTCTTAAACAAGAGGTAAACTTACAAACATTATGAACAAAAAAAATCTTAAATCTTCAGCTCTTAAGAAAGAGAAGGTCTTAATATTTGGGATCTTAAAAGGAAGGTTGAGCTGTATGCAGGCAGACAACACTACCATGACAGAATTCTGCAAAGCTTTATTAGATGTCAGAACTCGCTTGCCTTTCTGTTTATACAGATGGGTTGGGGAGATCTGGGTGTGTATGGAGAGCCAAGCAAAGAGACGCCGAACTTAGACTGGATGGCTTCCCAGGGTATGCTTCTACCAGACTTCTACTCAGCAAACCCTCTCTGCTCTCCTTGTGAGTATAACAATAAATAGTTATAAAAATGGTTTTAGTTTTACAGATAACACTGAAACTAACAGGGTGGGGTAAACCGTTGCACTGCTTGTAAAACTGATTATAATTTTTATTGAGCAATGTTTGTTTAGATCAGATGAATGTGATAGAGGGACTGTATAGACACTGAATCATGTTTGACAGAAACGAGTGGTTGTGAGCGCGATACTCAGAAATATTACGCAACAGCTAAGTATCAATTCAGTGTAAGGTTAATGAATTACATTACATGTATTAACGAATAGTGATGGTTTCATACATGATTTTAAACAGTAATTGCACCCCCCCAAAAAAAAAACACCAAAGAGAGATATAAAAAAAAAGCTAGTGCATTCCCAAACAACACAAAAAGGCATGTCAATATACTTCACAAGTGTTTATTTTCTTGTGGAAGCTAGTGCATGATTGTTGTTTAACTAAGAACTTTCTTTCCACTGTTTAGCTCGGGCAGCTCTTATGTCAGGGCGCCTGCCCATCAGAAATGGATTCTACACAACCAATGACCACGCCAGAAATGGTTAGTTTTCAGATTTGTTATCATCCAGTTGCGTTTGTTTGTGGTATATGTGTGTTTAATTACTGTAATATAAGGCATATTTAGGTGTCCAGTATCCAGAATATGTCTCAATAAAAGAATCAGATATTTTGTACCTGTTCAATTACAAGGATTAAGATGAAAACAAACTAAAATTAATCTTTTTTCCTATCGAGAGCAGGGAAGGATTGTGTTCCCCCGTCTTTAACTCTGTGTATGGGTGTGTGTGAGTGTATGGGAGAGAGACTGACAGGTTGGTTATTCAAAATAAGCAAGACAAAATTAATGTCTGTGATAATATTTCTGTTTTGCAGCATATACTCCTCAGGATATCATGGGTGGCATACCTAGCAATGAAATTTTGCTGCCAGAAAATTTGCAGAAACTTGGCTACAGAAGCAAAATCATTGGAAAATGGTTAGTATACAGTACTGTAGTAAAAGTGTTATGTTTATTTTCCAGATTTAGTCTTGAGAGCCAGCTGTTACCATTCATCATTTTTGTCTTGTGTTCATGAGTCATGATTTATGGAAGCCTGCACAGTATGATGCAGCAGCAAATGGACTAAACTGGGTTACAGTCAAACTTGTCATGGCGATCACCTTTTGATAACAATTAAGCACCTGCTCATTACAAAGGATCTCCTGTGATATCTTGACTCACCTTTCCACTGGGACCTCTTGTCTTTGATGGTTAATTTTGGTTGTTCCCTTGGATGGTCGTTATAGACAGGTTCAACTGTACCACTCAGGGGCAGATCACATTATTTTTAGGAGGGGGGGGGGGGGGGTTTCCAATTTTTTTCTTTTTAGGCCAATTCGACGACGCGAAGCGATTAGTTGAGGGCGTGAAGCGTTCGAACCTCTTAGGGGGGTCCGGGGGCATGCCCCCACCCCCCCCGAACATTTTTTACACAAACAAGAAAAATGGAGCAAACTGGTGCAATCTGAGCCAAGAAACTTCCCCTAATACACCTTCCAAAAATTGAATTTAAGAAGACAAATTTAGATCAAAACAAGGACAATTGACCGATCTGGTGCAACCTGAGCCAACTAATTACCCAACTATACTTTCTGAAATCGCCACTTAGAACAGAAAGGCCGTCTCCTAGGGGGGAAATGTTGAGAAAAATCAAGGAAAATGGGGCAATCTGAGCCATAAGTTTTTCTTATTTTGGTTTGTAGTCAAAGGACAAACAATAAATGATAATCCATGCATATTCTTTCCAACAAAACAACCACCTGTATTCACTCCATGACTGTTTTGAAAGGGAAGGAAATCTGGAGGAAACTGTACATTTTTGTGTAAAGTAACAGCACCGGATCATGAAAATACTGTGTAGATTTAGTTTAGCACTATATTTTTCAGTACACATTAACATGCCATGTGTTTGAACCCACACATAGACACACACAGACACACGCCCATGTACAAACACACATTTGTTGTTCCTAGCTAAAAACACAAAACAATATTTGTGATTCAGTGGTGTGTGTTTTATCTTGTGTCACATTCAGGCATCTTGGACAGCAGCCGCAGTACCATCCCCTGGTTCACGGGTTTGACGAGTGGTTTGGTGCCCCCAACTGTCACTTTGGTCCCTTTGACAACAAACGCACCCCCAACATTCCCGTCTACAGGGACACTGACATGATTGGGAGGTAAGATTTGTAATGCACACAATCCCTCATCTACCATCTGAGGCCGTGTCAGCATTGTTTGTTAGCTGCAACATTGTATTCATCTTTTTTTTTAATCTCCCTTTCTGGCTTTCTCTCTATCTTTTTACATTTAGTCAAGTTTTGACCAAATGTTTTAACATAGAGGGGGGAATCGAGACGAGGGTCGTGGTGTATGTGTGTGTGTCTCTGTGTGTGTGTGTGTGTGTGTGTAGAGCGATGCAGACTGAACTACTGGGCCGATCTTTATGAAATTTGACATGAGAGTTCCTGGGTATGATATCCCCGGACGTTTTTTTCATTTTTTCGATAAATACCTTTGATGACGTCATATACGGCTTTTTGTAAAAGTTGAGGCGGCACTGTCACACCCTCATTTTTCAATTAAATTGATTGAAATTTTTGTAAAGCAATCTTGTTTTAAGGTTCCATTTTACCTCTTCTGTTTCTGTCGTATCTGTCTGGCTATCTGTTCTTCTGACTGGATCATAGTACATGTACATATGTTGATCTCTCACACCCTCCCCCACCCCCACCCAACGCACACCCCCCCCCCCCAACGCACCCCCCCCCCCCCCAACGCATCCCCCCCCCCCCCATCCGGCTTTTCTGTCTGCCTCTTGCAGTCCAGTTTTTTTTTTAACACAATCATTGCATTATTTTTGTAATTTGTGAGTGTGTTTCTTTTGCAGGTATTATGAAGATTATTTGATTGACCATAAAACTGGAGAATCCAATCTGACACAGATTTTCATCAGGGTAAGTGGAGTCTTTAAATCAGCCAGCATTATTGCGCCATGGTTTTCACCTGCTGTTTTTTTTTAGAAATTCTTCACGATGTCATTTATTCTGTCCTACTAACAGACTTACTTTGACTCAAAATAGGGTACACAAACATTTCTAAACATGCAATTGCAAACAAATTTGCATACAAAATCTCTCAGTTGCAAACTTTTGTGTTAACAAAGAAAGAAGCCTTTCTCTTCTGTTTTTTTACCATCAAAATGTGTGATGATGTTTATTTGCATGCATTGAATTCTGACTTTGTGTCTGTGTATGTACTATATAGTTGCAATTTTGGTGAATCTTTGCAGGAAGCAACAACCTTCATAGAGAAGCAGGCAGCACAGAAGCAACCATTTTTCCTGTACTGGGCGGTAGATGCAACTCACGAGCCTGTCTATGCCTCACGAGATTTCCTGGGCTCAAGTCAGCGAGGATTGTAAGTTTTCAAATCAGTTTTAGGGTAATTTAGTGTCATTGCAACATGTTGTGTTTTTTACAAACGCAACACTTCAGGTCAACAAATTAGTTAAAAATAATGTTGACGAATGCCTGGCATTGGATATCTAATATAATATTTGTCATTTTGTCAATCTGTCTGTCTGTGTCACTTTAGCAGGTATCAATTAGGACAGATTTCAGTTGATGCTCGATCAAGGGCAACACATTCCTGGTGCTCCTTTCAATTGTATTTCTGGCAACTGTACAGTTCAGTGTATAAGAGGTTGACATAACTGACAGTTGTGTATTGCTGTGGTCTTAATAGTGTTCTACACTGCCTTGTGTTCTATTCACTAGGTATGGGGATGCAGTGCGAGAGCTGGACTATGGAGTGGGGCAGATTCTGCAGAAGGTGAAGGACCTGGGCCTAGTCAACAACACCATGACCATCTTCTCGTCAGACAACGGTGGCGCCACCTATGCTAAGGAAATGGGTATGTAACAATGTACATACGTAGTCTGGTTGCGAACAATCAAACTGCAACCTTTCAAACATGATATAGCTTCATGAAAAGTCATTATTGAGAAAAAGTCTTATGTATCATTATCATTATAGAAATGGGGGTACTGATTGGCAAACAATGTGCAGCTTTATTGAAATAGTAGTTACTCAGTGCAGGTTGAGTTCAATGCAGAAGCAACTCTCTGATAACGCATTTTATGTATTCCATTTGCAGACGTATTGAAGTATTATGGATCTGGGAGGTTTCATAACCAGATCAGAAAAAAGGGCTAGTGAGGTCAAAAGTAATTGTGACAGCAATGAATTGCTGTATTTTAGTTTGGTAGCATGATATGAACAGCCTGTCATAACAGTAATCATGCATACAACAAATGGTGGATTATACAGTGGTACCTGCCATGAAAGGACAGCCTTGGGACCAGTTAAAAGTGTCCCTACATTGCAGGTGGCCTGTCATGACAGGTACATTTTGGTCAGGAAAATAGACAAAGGGACTCCAGAAGGTGTCCTTTCATGGGAGGTGTCCACTCATCAGAGCAGGGGCCTCACATTGCAGGTACCACTGTAATGTGAACATTGATTCTGTTGCACTTTTATCTCATTTCGAGTAAATGTGCAAGAAAAAAGTAGTGAAAATAGCAATATGCATTTCCATTGATAGGTAGACATCAGTTATTTGGGGAGAGTGGTGGTGATGATGTTGTGCATGCTATGCATCTGGTTGCTAGGTGGCAACAACGGTCCCTTCCTCTGTGGCAAAGAGACCACGTATGAAGGGGGAATGCGAGAACCAACAATAGCTTTCTGGCCAGGCAAAATTCCAGCCGGAACGGTAATTCTGTTTTTCTGTATTTTTTTCTTCTTGCTTTGCTTAGTGAAATATTCACCCATTCTTCTATCTAGGAGGCAGCAATGGCCCTTTTCTGTGCGGAAAGCAAACGACGTTTGAAGGTGGAATGAGAGAGCCTACCATAGCGTACTGGCCTGGCAAGATTCCTGCTGGAGTGGTGAGATTCTGATCATCTTGGTTTACTGCATTTCAGACAGGCAGTCTCGTTGCATGCGGTTTTTCTTCTGCCAGTAACACTCCTGACCTTTGTTTGTAGATGGTTTTGATTGTTATTAGGTGTTTTGTTGCGGAATCCATGATTTTCCCCCTGTTTTTTTGCAAGCTGGCAGGTTTTTGCTTGTTAGTGTTTATTTTAAAACAAGTCTGTAAATCCTATTGCAGAGCTAAAAGAGGAAAACTTTTTGTTTTAAATAACATTTGCACTGTCTTCAGTTAATTTTCATCTCTTTGCTTGTAGTCTGCAGTCCCTTTTTCCCTGTTTTGATGAATGTAGAATCTTCTTTTTTAACTATATACTTTGTTGTTGTTTTTGTTCAGGAATATGCATCAAGCATCATAATCAAGCACCTTTATCTGCAGTTTACATTTGTGCAATGCCAAGTCCTGTGGTTCTTGTAATTCATATTGATGTTTTTATAATACTAATGCATGTACACTGTAGTACATGCATCATTAGTTGGTGGCATGTGAAATTGTGGACCTGTAACATCACAGGAGTAATTTCATGACAGGGGCACTTTTTATTTATTAATTAAAAACAAGTCGCGTAAGGCGAAATTACTGCATTTAGTCAAGCTGTGGAACTCACAGAATTAAACTGAACGCACTGCATTTTTTCACAATGACCGTAGTCCGCCGCTTGTGCAAAACGGAGTGAAACTGACGAGCCTGTTCAGCGCGGTAGTGGTTTCGCTGTGCTGCATAGCAAGCTTTTCTGTACCTCTCTTCGTTTTAACTTTCTGAGCGTGTTTTTAATCCAAACATATCATATCTATATGTTTTTGGAATCAGGAACTGACAAGGAATAAGATGAAATTGTTTTTAAATCAATTTCGGAAATTTAATTTTGATCATAATTTTTATATTTTTTATTTTCAGAGCTTGTTTTTAATCCAAATATAACATATGTATATGTTTTTGGAATCAGGAAATGATGTAAAATAAGATGAACGTAAATTTGGATCGTTTTATTTTAAAAAAAAAAGATTACAATTTTCAGATTTTTAATGACCAAAGTCATTCATTAATTTTTAAGCCACCAAGCTGAAATGCAATACCGAAGTACGGCCTTCGTCGAAGATTGCTTTACAAAAATTTCAATCAATTTGATTGAAAAATGAGGGTGTGACAGTGCCGCCTCAACTTTTACAAAAAGCCGGATATGACATCATCAATAGTATTTATCAAGAAAATGAAAAAAACGTCCGGGGATATCATTCCCAGGAACTCTCATGTCAAATTTCATAAAGATCGGTCCAGTAGTTTGGTCTGAATCGCTTTACACACACACACGCACAGACAGACAGACACACACACATACACCACGACCCTCGTCTCGATTCCCCCTCTATGTTAAAACTTGACTAAATGTAAAAAGACAGTAGCAGTTTTTTCTTTTTGGGGCTGCTATCTCTTCTTTGGATGTGTTTACATAAAAGGTGACACTCTACTGTTGATACTTCATCTAATATAGTAGCCTTGCTTTTGTTACTGCATCAGGAATAAAACTGTTGCAATTTTGAGCCAGGCTTTGCTTGATACGAAAGGGATAGGACAGGTCTGCACCTGTGTTTAGAAGGGAGTAAATTTCAGTGGAAGGTAAATCTAGGAAAGGCAGCTTTGAAGTTGTGCTTTCAAGATCATGTTTTAGCCCTGGTCACCTTTTTCTTATGCCTGATGTGTGCATTCATAATCAGTGTAACCATTTTAAGTCAAATTACAGGTGTCCCATCAGCTGGGGAGTCTGATGGACTTATACACTACCTTCACAACTCTGGCAGGAGGTTCGATTCCCACTGACCGTGTGGTTGATGGCATTGACCTTACCCAGGCCCTCTTCAAGCAGACCATCATAGACAGGTGAGAAATTAAGTGGGGAAAAGGTGAATGAGGACATGTTAAGGTGAGGCCGGTTTGTTGTGTCTTTGGTTAGATGTTTTATGTGAAAGAGGTTGAAGAAAATTGCATGAGATGAGTGTTCTGAGGGTTTGTGTGTGTGTGTGTGTGTGTGTGTGTGTGTGTGTGTGTGTGTGTGTGTGTGTGTGTGTGTGTGTGTGTGTGTGTGTGTGTGTGTGTGTGTGTGTGTGTGTGTGTGTGTGAATGTCTTGTGCAGGAAGCTTTGTGTGGAAAAGGTGAAACAGGCAGTTATGGTTTGAGCATTTGTGTGACCCTAAGTAAAAAGTGTGTGTGTGACTGTCTGTATATGACTGAGAGAGGGCGAGAAAGACAGGGAGAGAGAGACAGACAGAGACTGAAGAGGTGAAGTCGGGTTAAATGGATCATTTTGTTCATGACCTTACCTTGTTCTTTTTGCACGAATCAAAGCTCTCAAAAAATAAAATGTCAAACATCCATTATCAGCTCATAGGTCATTAAATAACATTAAATGTATTTAAACATCAGGATTTGAAGTGAAAATCAACTTAAAAAACAAATGATTGCTTCTAGGTCTGGGTGTCAGATAATAACATTTTTAATTCTGTCTGTTTAAATTTCAGACCCATCTTTTATTACCGCGGTGACGAGCTGATGGCAGCACGGTGGCAACAGTACAAAGCACACTTCTGGACGTGGACCAACAGTCAAGATGAGTTTGATAAGGTCAGCCATGATGGATAAGGATTATGCAATATATTGTCCTAATATTGTGCCCCCTGCCCCCTTTCAGTCCCCTAATGTGACACACGCACACACGTATGTATGCATGCAGGCATGCACACACACACACAAACACACACACACACACAGTCACTCACTCACACCCTCACACACACAGACACACACACACTTACACACACACACACACACACACACACACACACACACACACACACACACACACACACACACACACACACTGGCACACTCTGACTTTTAAGCCCCACTTTCATTAGATAGCTTTTCAGAATATCTATAAATGTACCTTCTTTTCTGAATACTGTAGTTGTGAATGTAAGAATTCTCTCTTTGAAAACCTAATCTGTTTTGTTTTCTTTATTTTTGACAGTCTTAAAAGGAGGCGGCCAATGTAGCATGTATTTTTTGCTAATGATATCTCTCAAAAATTGCTTTTGATTTTGTATTTTCTGAACATGTACTATAAATATTACCATGAACTGAATTATTCGTCATCCTAGCAGTTGTAGCCAGATAAGTGTTTTTTTCTGGTTCATCAATTAAAAGTTTTTTCTTAACTAAACAAACACGGTTTTCACCCCTGTCTCTTCAAGTTGTGACTGCTTCAGGAAAAACTAAAAAGTTTAAAAATTAGACTTATTAGTTTGTATATATCATTATGTGTCTCTGTCTGTGCCTCAGGGGGTCAACTTCTGCCCAGGTGAGGAGATAGACGGAGTTACCACCCATGAACAGGTGAACAACACGGCTGAGCCTCTGCTTTTCCATTTAGGCAAGGACCCTGGTGAAAAATACATGATCAAGTGAGTTACAAGACTGAAGACTGTAGTGTGTGTGCCTGTCTCTTGTTCTCTTTCTCTCCCTCTCTCATTGCAGTAAGTGCGGGTGTCTATCTCTCTCCCTCTCTCTATCTCTCTCTCATGCACTCTCTCTCTCTCTCTCTCTCTCTCTCTCTCTCTCTCTCTCTCTCTCTCTCTCTCTCTCTCCTTGTAAAATAAAGTTTGTTCGTTGGTTCATTCTCTCTTTCTCTTTCTCTCTCTCTCTCTCTCTCTCTCTCTCTCTCTCTCTCTCTCTCTCTCTCTCTCTCTCTCTCTCTCTCATGCACTCTCTCTCCTTGTAAAATAAAGTTTGTTCGTTGGTTCATTCTCTCTCTCTCTCTCTCTCTCTCTCTCTCTCTCTCTCTCTCTGTGTGCGTGTGTGTGTGTGCGTGCATGCGTGCGTGTATGTATGTTTATGTATTTACGTGCGTGCGTGTGTGCGTGAGCGCGTGTGTGTGTGTGTATGCTTTTGCTATCAAGCATATGATACCTATGCATGTAACTATTACAGTATCAAGCATATGATACCTACTGTAATAGTTTCATGCATTTGTTGTATGCATTTAATGACTGCTTCAGATGTGTATATAATTTGCATATAATTTGCTGTGTGTGTGCCCACACACGTGTGTATCTGTATGTGTGTGTGTGTGTGTGTCCGTGTCTGTACGTGTATATCTGTGTATGTGTCGTTTGACAATGTTTGCTTAAGTTATATATCTTTCCAAGCTATGTTTTCATGATTATGTCTCAACATTTGGCAGGCTCTTTCTTTATTTTGCCTCACTTATTTGCATGTGTAGGCTATGTTTAAAGCCCAATGTATCTCACCCTTATTAATTTCGTTTTATGCACCAATTTCATTTGTGTGAAAATTGTCAAAATCAACTCATTCATTAGAACAATAAAACATCCATCCATCCATCCATCCATCCATCCATCTCTCTCTCTCTCTCTCTCTCTCTCTCTCTCTCTCTCTCTCTCTCTCTCTCTCTCTCTCTCTCTCTCTGTATCACTCTTTCTCTCTCTCTCTCTGTATCAGTCTTTCTCTCTCTCTCTCTCTCTCTCTCTCTCTCTCTCTCTCTCTCTCTCTCTCTCTCTCTCTCTCTCTCTCTCTCTCTCTCTCTCTCTCTCTCTCTCTCTCTCTCTCTCTTCAACCCATATTCTCTTGGGCTTTGGAGTATCTAATACCTCTCATCATTAATCCATGTGCCTAAAACCCAGTGTGTAAAGAACATCTTGCATCAATTATTGTTTCTACATCGACAGCAACAACAACAGAAATCAGAAAGAAACATTGCTAGTGAATGTTTTGTTTTTTCTATGATTAAATGTTCCAGTAATTATCCTTTCTTGGTTTTTGTTTTCTTTATCAAGAGAAATACAATGGAACCCCCATTATAAGACCCTCCAATTCAAGACTCCCTCCCTTTTAAGACCTATAGTTTCCTCAGATCTGTTCATAAGCTCTGTAAATTGACCCCCATTTTGACGGGCGCAGTGGCGTGGTGGTAAGACGTCGCCCTCCTAATCGGGAGGTCGTGAGTTCGAATCCCGGTCGCCGCTGCCGCCTGGTGGGTTAAGAGTGGAGATTTTTCCGATCTCCCAGGTCAACTTATGTGCAGACCTGCTAGTGACTTAACTCCCTTCGTGTGTACATGCAAGCACAAGATCAAGTGAGCACGGAAAAGAACCTGTGATCCATGTCAGAGTTCGGTGGGTTACAGAAACACGAAAATACCCAGCATGCCTCCCCCGAAATCGGCGTATGCTGCCTGAATGGCGGGGTAAAAACGGTCATACACGTAAAAATCCACTGGTGCTAAAAACATGAGTGAACGTGGGAGTCTAAGCCCATGAACGAAGAAGAAGAAGAAGAAGAGAAGAAGACCCCCATTTTAAGACTCCCTCCTTTTTAAGACCTGGTATTTTCATATTTTTGGAGGTCTTAAACGGGGGGTTCCACTGTAGTTTTCTGTCTTCTTTAACCAAACAACAACAACCCCAAAACATCTTTGACAGTGCAAACGAGAATGCAGTAATTTATAAAACAAAATGCCATTCTTGCTTCAGGTCTACCTCAGTGGAGTACAAAGGAGTGATGCCACAGATTCTGAAGATTGTGGCAGAGCATAGGTCTCAGCTTGTGAAAGGTGAACCCCAGCTCAACATGTGTGACTCCAGCGTCATGAACTGGGCTCCCCCTGGTTGCGAGAAGATCAACAAATGTCTGCCGGTTCCAAAGTCAAACCCCAGCAAGTGTGTGTGGGTCCATTAGTAGAATGCCGTTGTGACAGAACGATATATATACATGTATAAGCTTTATTATAAGTTGAACAGTGCTTTTGAAAAGTGTTTTTTCACGTTTTGTCTAAGGTAAGAAATTATGATATTCGGATTAAACATACTCAATGGCGAATAAGAGACATGTTTTGTTAATACACAACATTGCCCAAAACTTTCCTGTCATTTTGGAAAAACTGCCAATTTATTTTACTGTTCGGCAAAAGCTGAAACTAAGGACTACCTTAAAGTTCTGAAAATTGCCTTTAACTTTTATGCAGGTCATTTTGGCAGTTCTGCCAATTTATTTTACTGATCGACAAAGGATGAAACCAAGGACTACCTTTAAAGTTCTGAAAATTGCCTTAACTTTTGTGCAGGTAATTTTGGCAAATTTGCTGAAAAGAATTAATCATAACAGCATCTCTGATGTGTGTTATCTGGTGTTTTATGGTCTTTGTTATATGCAGGTTCAACCGTATGTGGGTACATGTATTTGGAGTTTGACCGTTTGCCGTTGATTCACTACATTCCAATCATTTGTTATTCTGTACCAATAAAAGGTTCCCCTATCAAATATTTTTGGGAGGATGAATTTGACAACTTGTATTTACTGTCAAATGCAAACCATATCAAATGAGGGTGCTTCTTTTATGTGAAGTGTCTTTGGTTGCACTTGAATGTACTCTTTGACACACATTTAATGATGCTTGTGCAAATTTTGAATGCATAATGTGTGTTTGCTTGCTTGCTTTTCAAACAGCATTGTCCACTTGAGTTTGAGTTTTGTTTTCTGTTTTAAATCAGTGTGTGGAATACAGGGTCACCTTCTGTTCCTTTTGCTTTGTTTACATTTTTATTTCATGTGTAACACAGTGCCAGAAAACACTCATATTTGGTTTGGAGGCAAAGACGGTTAAGGCTGGAGCACACTTTGGAAAGTACGTTGGAGTAGCCTCCCTTCTACGTTGGAGTAGCCTCCCTTCCCGGATTTAGAACGCGTTTCGTGTCGTAACAGATTATCCACTTACTAGCCATATCCGTATGCAAAATAATGAAATAAACATTAGGAAATGGCAGACGTTTACAAATATCGACATTCTCTATCAGTGCAATAAAAAACAATCGTTAGAACTTGCATTTACGACATGTCGTGCGTGAGAACGTGTCAGTAAACAAGCACTTTTTGCCTTGCTGAAGAACCCCACGAGTCAAGCTAAAACAGACGACAAGTAATGGAAAGCAGTCTGCGGATAAACATAACAAACTACTGATGAAAAAGTGTGTTCATCCCTGCTCTGGATAAAAGACATCGGACTGATGACAACGTGGCAGCGTTCACGCGAAAAGATTTTTTTTCAGATTATCGCTTCTACATTTTATTGCACGTACTTGGGGCAGATCTGAATTTCTGAAAGATGACAAATCGGTCTTGTGAGTTGAGAACCACATGTTCTTTGCCGACAGAAATCACGATGGGACAAGATGTAGATTGTGTTGAAGAGATGTTTGCAGATTATCGCATCTACATTTTATTGCTCAGATCAATGCACGTAGTTGGGGTAGATCTGAATTTCGCAATGGAAGACGACAAATCCGTCTTGTGAGTTAAGAACCACACGTTCTTTGGCGGCAGAAATCACTATGGGACAAGATGAGGATTGTGTTGAGGGGCTAATACTGACTGACTTTAGATGAAGAGTTCCTAGACTGCCTGGTTTTTGTAGAGAGGCATCATGATGATATCCTGGGTTATTTTTACGTTCTTGGTGACAACGCGCCAGAATCGCACGAAGATCGAACTCTCGAAGAAAACAAGTTTATCGCTGAACATCGGAAATGTGAAATGCTCTTCCTGTCTGACCAGTCTCCCCGTTAAATCCACAGGCTACATTATTTATCAGGTAACTTACCAAACCGGAGTGTGTGTGTGTGTGTGTGTGTGTGTGTGTGTGTGTGTGTACACCGGATTACCACCATCAACGCACCCTTTTGGACTTTTCTACTATGCCTGCTGTGACATTCACGAGGATTATTGTGATTCTTGGACAATCGTGTGCCTATGCTGGACTTGCAGGAAGACAAACGGTGCCGGAACGGTATACGTGCTGCCAAGTGTGCACGTCCAGAGCGCAGTGTGAACCGAGAGTGAGTGTGTCATTGTGTGGAAGTTTTGCTTGATTGATTTATTCATGATTTAATTTGCTTTTTGGTTCAATAGTAAAATCTGTGTACGTTATACTTTGTATTTTGTGGTGTGATTCGCCCGAGTGCGAGACCCCCATCCCCGAACGCCTCTGTGGGTGGAATTGTATATATATATACTTGTGTAACGTGAGTGTGTAGATGAGAATGTGAAAGTTGCTTTGGACCCAGATACACACAGCAGACACCAACGCAACAGCTAAGTTTCAGCCTGACAAAGAAATTCGAGTGACACAGCTAATGGCTGTACTTGTTATTTCTCTATTAAAACAAATGTTTCAAGATCTTTAGGCCAAAACAAATAAATTGTCTGTTTCTATTAACATGGCTAAAAAAAATAGGGTAGGTAGGTAGGTGTTTTTGTTGTTGTTGTTGCCAGGATAGAATTCTTGAAAATAAACGACACAAAGAGACAAGACTCGCTATAGATAGATTTATAAAAAATTAAAAAAAATGTGACAAAGGATATAAAATGATTGTTTTACCTGGTCTGGAATCTTCAGTAGTAATTGCATAAAAAAAAGTCTGATAATTATATCAATTATCATGTTAACTTTTTCTTAAAATGGGTGCGTTAAATCCTAGTCTGTTTTTTTTTAATGGACTAAGCAATCCTTGGACTGACAGAAAAGATGTATTTTAAAAATGTCCAGTTGCTTTTACTTATTTTTCTAATTGGAAGAGAATACAAATTATGCACTCTTTTCTGTTAAAATGGGTAGAGGGCGGGGGTAGTAAAAGGATCACAGTTCAAGATTTTGCGCGACAAGAGGTGTGTTTCTTTTATAAAGAGCAAAAACTCAACTTGGTATCTAACACTATTTCTGAACACTGTAACCACTTTAGCACTTTTTTTTTCTTCTTCTGTCTTCCAAACTTCTAATTCAGCTTCAAAAATGATTAAAAAAAAGGGTTTTTTTCTTCTGAAATCTACAGTTAAATCACTATTTTGGATATTCTATTTTGCTTCCCTATTTATCTTCTTAAGTTTTTGATCATCTGATTACCTTGCTTTTCTATTTGGAAGATAATATGCACTCTTTTCTGAAAAATGGGTAGGGGGTGGGGGTAGTAAAAGCATCACAGTATACAATTTTGTGCGACAAGAGGTGTGTTTCTTTTAACTTTGATGAAGAGGGATAACTCAACTTGGTATCTAACACTAGTTCTGAACACTGTAACCACTTTAGCACTTTTAATTTATTTGTTCTGTCTTCCAAGCTTTAAATTCAGCTTATAAAATGAGTAAAACAGTGTGTGTTTTCTGAATTCACCAGTTAAATCACTCTGTTGGATGTTGTTTTTTGCTTCCCTCTTTCAGTTCTGAAGTTTTTGATCATCTGACTACCTTGCTTTTCTATTTGGAAGATAATATGCACTCTTTTCTGAAAAATGGGTAGGGGGTGGGGGTAGTAAAAGCATCACAGTTCAAGATTTTGCGCGACAAGAGGTGTGTTTCTTTCAACTGTGATGAAGAGGAATAACTCAACTTGGTATCTAACACTATTTCTGAACACTGTAACTACTGAAGCACTTTTAATTTTTTTTTCTGTCTTCCAAGCTTTAAATTCAGCGAATAAATTGAGTAAAAAATTGGTTTTTTTTTCTGAATTCACCAGTTAAATCACTCTGTTGGATGTTATTTTTTGCTTCCCTATTTCTGTTCTGAAGTTTTTGATCATCTGACTACCTTGCTTTTCTATTTGGAAGATAATATGCACTCTTTTCTGAAAAATGGGTAGGGGGTGGGGGTAGTAAAAGCATCACAGTTCAAGATTTTGCGCGACAAGAGGTGTGTTTCTTTTAACTGTGATGAAGAGGGATAACTCAACTTGGTACCAAACACTATTTCTGAACACTGTAACCACTTTAGCACTTTCATTTTTTCTCTCTCTGTCTTCCAAGCTTTAAAATTTAGCTAATAAAATGAGTAAAAAAGTGGGTTTTTTTTCAGAATTCACCAGTTAAATCACTATGTTGGATGTTCTATTTTGCTTCCCTATTTCTGTTCTTCAGTTTTTGATCATCTGACTACCCTGCTTTTCTATTTGGTAGATAATATGCACTCTTTTCTGAAAAAATGGGTAGGGGGTGGGGGAAATAAAAGTATCACAGTTCAAGATTTTGGCCGACAAGAGGTGTATTTCTTTTAACAGTGGTAAAGAGGGATAACTCAACTTGGTATCTAACACTATTTCTGAACACTGTAATCACTTTAACACTTTTAATTTATGTTTGTTTGTGTTCCAAGTTTTAAATTAAGCTTCAAAAATGGGTAAAAAAATAGTTTTCTCATAATTCACAAGTTAAATCATTATGTTGGATGTTCTATTTTGCTTCCCTCTTTCTCTTCTTAAGTTTTTGATCATCTGACTACCCTGCTTTTCTATTTGGAAGATAATATGCACTCTTTTCTGACAAATGGTAAGGGGGTGGGGGTAGTAAAAGCAACACAGTTCAAAATTTTGCGCGTTAAGAGGTGGTTTTTTTTTTAAATTGGTAAAGAGGGATAACTCAACTTGGTATCTAACACTATTTCTGAACACTGTAATCACTTTAACACTTTTAATTTATGTTTGTCTGTGTTCCAAGTTTCAAATTAAGCTTCAAAAATGGGTTAAAAAAATGTTTTTTTAATAATTCACAAGTTAAATCATTATGTTGGATGCTCTATTTTGCTTCCCTCTTTCTCTTCTTTAAGTTTTTGATCATCTGACTACCCTGCTTTTCTATTTGAAAGATAATATGCACTCTTTTCTGAAAAATGGGTAGGGGGTGGGGGTAGTAAAAGCATCACAGTTCAAGATTTTGCGCGACAAGAGGTGTATTTCTTTTAACTGTGATGAAGAGGGATAACTCAACTTGGTATCTAACACTATTTCTGAACACTGTAATCACTTTAACACTTTTAATTTATGTTTGTCTGTGTTCCAAGTTTCAAATTAAGCTTCAAAAATGGGTTAAAAAAATGGTTTTTTAATAATTCACAAGTTAAATCATTATGTTGGATGCTCTATTTTGCTTCCCTCTTTCTCTTCTTTAAGTTTTTGATCATCTGACTACCCTGCTTTTCTATTTGAAAGATAATATGCACTCTTTTCTGAAAAATGGGAAGGGGGTGGGGGTAGTAAAAGCATCACAGTTCAAAATGTTGCCCGTTAAGAGGTGTATTTTTTTTAAATTGGTAAAGAGGGATAACTCAACTTGGTATCTAACACTATTTCTGAACACTGTAATCACTTTAACACTTTTGATTTATGTTTGTCTGTGTTCCAAGTTTCAAATTAAGCTTCAAAAATGGGTAAAAAAAATGGTTTTTTAATAATTCACAAGTTAAATCATTATGTTGGATGTTCTATTTTGCTTCCCTCTTTCTCTTCTTTAAGTTTTTGATCATCTGACTACCCTGCTTTTCTATTTGAAAGATAATATGCACTCTTTTCTGAAAAATGGGGAGGGGGTGGGGGTAGTAAAAGCATCACAGTTCAAGATTTTGCGCGACAAGAGGTGTGTTTTTTTTAACTGTGATGAAGAGGGATAACTCAACTTGGTATCAAACACTATTTCTGAACACTGTAACCACTTTAGCACTTTTAATTTTTTTTTTTCTGTCTTCAGTTCCAAGCTTTAAATTAAGCTAATAAAATGAGTAAAAAAGTGGGGTTTTTTTAGAATTCACCAGTTAAATCACTATGTTGGATGTTCTATTTTGCTTCCCTATTTCTGTTCTTCAGTTTTTGATCATCTGACTACCCTGCTTTTCTATTTGGTAGATAATAATTATGCACTCTTTTCTGAAAAAATGGGTAGGGGGTGGGGGAAGTAAAAGCATCACAATTCAAGATTTTGCGCGACAAGAGGTGTATTTCTTTTAACAGTGGTAAAGAGGGATAACTCAACTTGGTATCTAACACTATTTCTGAACACTGTAATCACTTTAACACTTTTAATATATGTTTGTCTGTGTTCCAAGTTTCAAATTAAGCTTCACAAATGGGTAAAAAAAATAGTTTTCTCATAATTCACAAGTTAAATCATTATGTTGGATGTTCTATTTTGCTTCCCTCTTTCTCTTCTTAAGTTTTTGATCATCTGACTACCCTGCTTTTCTATTTGGAAGATAATATGCACTCTTTTCTGACAAATGGGAAGGGGGTGGGGGTAGTAAAAGCATCACAGTTCAAAATTTTGCGCGTTAAGAGGTGTATTTTTTTTTAAATTGGTAAAGAGGGATAACTCAACTTGGTATCTAACACTATTTCTGAACACTGTAATCACTTTAACACTTTTAATCAATGTTTGTTGGTGTTCCATGCTTCAAATTGAGCTTCAAAATGGATACAAAAGGATTTTTTTTCCGAATTCACAAGTAAAATCACTACGTTTAATGTTCTATTTTGCTTCCCTATTTCTCTTCTTCAGTTTGTGATCATCTGATTGTTATTTTGTTTACATTTTCACAATACAATATTGCAACTTATTCAGTAGTGTTTGCGTGAAAAAATCTGATACCTATGCTTAAACTTCAGTCGTTATCTTAAAATTTTGCGCGTTAAGCCCTTTATATTTTGTATTTTCCTGATAAAGCAAACATTGAACTAACAGAAAAAGTAACTTTTAAAACTACCTAATCACTTTGAAATTGGGCCTCCAAAGTGTTCTCCAGCCTTAAACAGGAGTGCTTTTTGGCTCAGTGAATGGCCGATAAAGCGCTCCTGTGATAAATAACAAACGTTTAACTGAGAGGCCACGACCAGACCTCGTCAACGACAGCTTTTCCAAACCTCAAGGGTGTCCACGCAAGCCCATATTATTAAAAGGAAGGTGGACAACTTTTGTAAAACTGTTGTGACAAGGGGGACGACCCATTCACGCTGACACATTAATTACACTTTGTGGGAATTGTTTTTACCAAATTATGACTGCTGAGAGATTCTAAGTACCCAGGAACATTCTGTGTGTTACTGTGATGCAATGAGTATGCGTGCAGTGCTTTTAAAACAGCTGTTCATGACTAGCTGATTTCATGACATGCTCAAGTTGTGTTTTCTTCAGATATTCTTGTGGGCAAACAGCAATAAATATATTCATTGTCAATAGCGCTGTCCGTGTGTGTTGGGGTGTGTGCCTCTCATTCTGTGTCTGTTTACATGTGTGTGTGTATGTGCGTGTTTATGTGTGTCTGTAGATATTGGTCTGCCTGTTGGTATATGTGTGTGTATACTTGACCAGGCAGAAGGTATATGGCACAGCAAGATGTTGGCAGTATCGTCTGACTGAGGGCCAGGTGGTGGACGTTTTTTCATTGATAAAAAACAAAAAACTTAAATATAGTGCTTAAGAAGAAAAAATGGTCAGGTATACTAATAGTAGATAGAACTATCTTCGGTTTAAAGTACGTGTTTCCAGCTTTCGCGGCTTGAGCCCTGTACACGTAAATGTTCACAGATCAAGAGGAAAATCATCAAATGTATACCCGAAAAGAGCCCTACGGTCAACGTCACGTATTAATATATTAATTTGAACTCTTGTGTTTCTTAAAATTGTCACGCTCGTAGGACAGAACCTGTTGGAGGAATGCAGTGGAACAGAACTTGACATGTGTGAACAAAGACCACCCGGCACACCTGCCTGGCTGGAGAGATCAGTGTGACACCTCACTGAGGCTCCACAGGGGTTGACATTTACCCATGTTAGGTCGTATTATTTATAAGTTTACCCGGGTAGAGCAAAAACGAGTAGAGTAGCACTTAACCCTTTTAATCATCCGAGGCTGAACAACTTTTCTTCTCAGTAAAGCACTATGTAAAAGTTGCTTTTTTACACCCCCGGTATAGGGGTGTGTATAGGATTCGGTTGATGTGTTTGTTTGTTTGTTTGTTTGTGTGTTTGTGTTCGCATATAGATCTCAAGAATGAACGGACAGATCGTCACCAAACTTGGTGAACAGGTTCTATACATTCCTGAGACGGTCCTTACAAAAATTGGGACCAGTCAAACACACGGTTAGGGAGTTATTGGTGGATTAAGATTCTACAAGGACTTATAGAGGGACATATTAATGGTCAAAGGGAAATAACCTTCTCAGTTGGTGGCAGTGAGAATGGTAAGGACGGGGGTGTTTTTCCTACCTCGGAGGAATTTCTTTATTATAAAAAAACGTCAACCGCTGCTCTCTGAAACGGGCTATTCGTAATATGCATGAGAGAAGGATTTTTTTTTTAAACAAGAGGCGAAGCCTTCAAGGCTCACGTAAGAAATCGACAAACAGTAACACAAACTCAATCACTCCGTCACACATACACACACACACACACGCACACGCACACGCACACACACACACACACCACACACACACACACACACACACACACACAGTAAGCATAGCCATAGGTGAAACTATGCAAGAAAGCGAGACCCTGGATCTGCCAAGAAGTCTCGGCCCGCTCACAATAACAATGACCGAGACTTTCAGTAATTCCTTTGCGTGACGTCTAACCCTCTTACGTCATGTGACGTCTTCAAATAGTTTCTATCACACACGTCGAACACTTTTGACCGAGACTGACGTAATCCATAGACTCGGAAATGTTAAAGTTTCTACCACAGACATACACATACACGCACACACGCACGCACAAACGCACGCACAGACAGACAAAGTTACGATCGCATAGGCTACACTTACGTGAGCCAAAAACCACTCGCACCGGCCACAGTAATAGCCAAGAAAAATGTTCATTCAAAATGAACAGCGTCGATGCAATGTCCACCAAAGATTTATTTTGGGAAGTGTTAAAAGGTTAGGGTCAAAAGTCAATGAATTGCATGTTGTGCTGGATATATAAATTGTTTATTTCAGTCAATGCTTGCTATGAATTGATCAAACAGCCACAAGAAAAAACAAGTCGCGTAAGGCGAAATTACTACATTTAGTCAAGCTGTGGAACTCACAGAATGAAACTGAACGTAGTCCGCCGCTAGTGCAAAAGGCAGTGAAAGTGACGAGCCTGTTTGGCGCGGTAACGGTTGCGCTGTGCTTCATAGCACGCTTTACTGTACCTCTCTTCGTTTTAACTTTCTGAGCGTGTTTTTAATCCAAACATATCATATCTATATGTTTTTGGAATCAGGAACCGACAAGGAATAAGATGAAATAGTTTTTAAAACGAGTTCGGAAATTTAATTTTGATCATAATTTTTATATTTTTAATTTTCAGAGCTTGTTTTTAATCCAAATATAACATATTTATATGTTTTTGGAATCAGAACAGGATGAAGAATAAGATGAACGTAAATTTGGATCGTTTTATAATTTATTTATTTTTTTACAATTTTCAGATTTTTAATGACCAAAGTCATTAATTAATTTTTAAGCCACCAAACTGAAATGCAATACGGAAGTCCGGCCTTCGTCGAAGATTGCTTGGCCAAAATTTCAATCAATTTGATTGAAAAATGAGGGTGTGACAGTGCAGCCTCAACTTGTACAAAAAAGCCGGATATGACGTCATAAAAGACGTTTATAAAAAAAAACCCAAAAAAAAACGTCCTGGAATATCATTCCCAGGAAGTCTCATGTCAAATTTCATAAAGATCGGTCCAGTAGTTTAGTCTGAATCGTTCTACACACACACACACACACACACAGACACACACACACACACACACACACACACACACACACACACACGCACATACACCAAGACCCTCGTCTCGATTCCCCCCTGTATATTAAGACATTTAGTAAAAACTTTTTAATTAAAAAATAGAGCTTGTTTGAAACAGGCAGAGAGAGTTGATATTGCAATATCTGTACGTGGGAATGTGGTGAAAAAGAGTGCTAAAAGTAGTAAGTCGGCCTCAGATCCATTTCAAATATTTATTGCAGAAAAACAAAATACAAATTAAAAACAAAACCACAGAACCATTACCAGGTGTCATAGGAATGTTTGAAAACAATAGTTTTAATTTTACACTGTAAATACAGGAATCAGAATTAAACACCTCAAATTGGCACATGCATAATGAATCACCTGGAATTGCAACAGGGAGATACTGAAGTAATTGGAAACAAACACTTGAAATTGACAGAGAAACAATTGAAAATATATTACTGACATGAGCGTACAATATTTTAATGGAAGTGCATTTTTAGCACGAAGCATCCGCAGGAGGATGCACTAACAATTACATAGTGCCACAAAATGTGTACGGACATTTCACAACCGTGCATTATTAGCACAGAACACATACATGGGGGCGCACAAAACATTATTGTACCATGATGATGATCGGGATTGTTGAAGATCTTTTCTTGTGCAAGGCGCCCCTGTATGACTGCAACTGATCCAACCGGCCGCATCTGAACAAACGACGTCGAAACGGCGCGAAACACGTCCTCTCGGTTGGTCTCGGATTGACTCGGCTCCTCTCGGTCTTTTTTTTTGTGTGTCTTTTTATATTTAGTCAAGTTTTGACTAAATATTTTAACATCGAGGGGGAATCGAAACGAGGGTCGTGGTGTATGTGCGTGTGTCTGTGTGTCTGTGTGTCTGTGTGTCTGTGTGTGTGTGTAGAGCGATTCAGACTAAACTACTGGACCGATCTTTATGAAATTTGACATGAGAGTTCCTGGGTATGAAATCCCCGAACGTTTTTTTCATTTTTTGGATAAATGTCTTTGATGACGTCATATCCGGCTTTTCGTGAAAGTTGAGGCGGCACTGTCACGCCCTCATTTTTCAACCAAATTGGTTGAAATTTTGGTCAAGTAATCTTCGACGAAGCCCGGGGTTCGGTATTGCATTTCAGCTTGGTGGCTTAAAAATTAATTAATGACTTTGGTCATTAAAAATCTGAAAATTGTAAAAAAAAATAAAAATTTATAAAACGATCCAAATTTACGTTTATCTTATTCTCCATCATTTGCTGATTCAAAAAACATATAAATATGTTATATTCGGATTAAAAACAAGCTCTGAAAATTAAATATATAAAAATTATTATCAAAATTAAATTGTCCAAATCAATTTAAAAATACTTTCATCTTATTCCTTGTCGGTTCCTGATTCCAAAAACATATAGATATGATATGTTTGGATTAAAATCACGCTCAGAAAGTTAAAACAAAGAGAGGTACAGAAAAGCGTGCTATCCTTCTTAGCGCAACTACTACCCCGCTCTTCTTGTCAATTTCACTGCCTTTGCCATGAGCGGTGGACTGACGATGCTACGAGTATACGGTCTTGCTGAAAAATGGCAGCTACTTGACTAAATATTGTATTTTCGCCTTACGCGACTTGTTTTCTTTTCCTTATGGTCGGAGTGGTATATTTATGTACATCTTAGATTAAAAAAAACACCCGAAAGCTGTGTTTAATCGTTTCGCGTAAATTGTACATTTTTTTTCAGCTTTGAAATTGTTTTGGCTTGGAGAGTCAGCGCGCTTTGGCTTGGAGACTAATTCTCCACAGGCACGTTCTTCCCAACCACAGATACCAGCGTCGTCCGCGACGCTGGAAAAACTGGTTGCTCCTTGACACTTGGCAAACCCATCTTGAATATCCCGGGCCTCTCCCCTCTCATGTTGGTTTAAAGAATGTCAGAATAAGTAATAGTTGTTAACCTCAAGACAGGCAGATCACGTAGTATTTATTAAAGGCAGAGTAAGCCTCCCGCAAACCATCACAGATACGGTCAGGCTTTTACACACAGTACAAACACCCTTTCATTTAAACACTCACCAATTGAGAACATCCTAGGTGCCCTCCGTAAAGAGCGAACAATTTTCAAAGAATTTATTTTTGCGTGGTTTATCTTACCCCTGAGCCATCGTGAACCCGTGTGATTAAGTTTTCCCTTTTCACAATGCAGTCGTCATAGTTAGTCATTTGAATGCGACTCGACGTGAGCTTATCTACAATAGCACGTTTTTTTATGCACGAAACAACGGCTGTGGTTCACAAGAACTCTAGCGATGGCTTTTGACTGTTGAGAGGAACGGCGATTTGCACTGATAAACCGGCCGTCGTCTGCTACGACCCTTGCGTGACCCTGCTTCCGGGCTTTTCTTTTTTTAAACTTTCACAACTTCGAATTGTTCTGATCTTGTCTTGATGAAAAACGAATTCTTTTATGATTAAAGAATGTTTGTGTAACAAGCTGTCAATTTATTATTTAGATTTTAAAAGTTAGGTCTAGCGCAAAAACGAGGCGCCGTTGTTGTTAACGGAACAAGTCTACGAAAATAAATTCTTGGAAAATGTCTCACGCTCGACAGAAAGCAGCCAGGATGTTCCCGTTCGGTGAGCGTTCAAATGGAAGTATGCTTGTACTGTATTTAGACGCTCGGGGAGCTCTGTGATGGTTTACGGGAGGCTTACTGTGCCTTTAAGCCACTATGGCTGTCCAATCAACCAAGTTGATAAACGTTGACTGCATGGCTTAGCTCGCGCCAGGAATAGACCAGACGGAAATTCCCGTAAGCCGGCTGTGACAAGTCATGTGAACGAAGAAGCACCGACATTTGACAGAATCTGCAGCCAAACTATTTTTCAGAAACTCCTCAACATCAGCTTTGACCGTGTGGGTCTAGTGAACTTTTAAACAGTGTTTAAATGTGCCCATGACACGAACTTGCGACCAGTTGTGCTGCCTCTTCAGTACTGCGCTATTCTGTTGCTTGTGTCAGTCCCTCTCTGTGTGCTGCAGTGTGTTCAAACTGAGTCCAGGGTGTGTGCAGCAAAAATGTCGACAGGTAAGTTGAAAGTATGACTAACGGTCTCTAGCAATTCTGCTTTGCCTGGGCTGTGAATATTTAACAGGCAGGTTTTCAGTAAATTTTGTATCTGCCAGTACATAATGCTGATTTTGTTTCACTTCACAGTTTTGTTCAATGATTATAATTATTGTATCCCATCAGCTTTTCAATTTGATTAAAGAGTGTGTAACTGACGTTTTAATTGTTCAGTCTAGACTTCAAGGACGAATGATTGGTACAGGAGTCGGCTTTAGCCGTTATTCGACCTGACACTGTGTGACACTGTTCACTGATTAGGATAAATATGCATCGCCGTGATGATAACATCGTGAGCTACAGTCGACAGACGGGAAGCCGGACGGACACACACACACTGACACGCACGCACGCCACTGCACGCACACCGTCACACACTCAGACGGTGACACGCCACGCACGCACGCACACACACACACACACACACACACACACACACACACACACACACACACTGCACACACACACACACACACACTGCACACACACACACACACACACCAAACTGCGTACACACTGACACACACGTCAGTCACAGTCACACGTCTGGCGGCACACACGGCACACTGACACACCGTGGGCACACACGCACGCGCGCAAACACAAACACATACGTATTAGTGCATGCGAGCGTGTGCGGCGAAACAAGCGCAAATACACAAACAACTCAGTTGAACAACTGAGCAAACACTGAAACACACACACTGCACTGACACACGGCACACGCATAACTGACACGCGTGCACACACTACACGCACACACACACACTCACACACACACACACACACTCGATCTCTCTCTCTCACACACACACACACACACACACACATGCACGCACGCGGCACCGTCTTGATTTATGGGGTTTTCTACGCCAAGTCACGACTGACAAGGAAGAAAAACATGGCTGGTTACAAAGAGTTTGTGCTTGCAAAGATCGACTTTACGCTGCTTAAAATAGACAGTTATTCCCGGAAACTCGGGATTTTCCAGTCTGGTCTTTTTATATTTAGTCAAGTTTTGACTAAATATTTTAACATCGAGGGGGAATCGAAACGAGGGTCGTGGTGTATGTGCGTGTGTGCGTGCGTGTGTGTGTGCGTGCGTGTGTGTGTGTGTGTAGAGCGATTCAGACTAAACTACTGGACCGATCTTTATGAAATTTGACATGAGAGTTCCTGGGTATGAAATCCCCGAACGTTTTTTTCATTTTTTGGATAAATGTCTTTGATGACGTCATATCCGGCTTTTCGTGAAAGTTGAGGCGGCACTGTCACGCCCTCATTTTTCAACCAAATTGGTTGAAATTTTGGTCAAGTAATCTTCGACAAAGCCCGGGGTTCGGTATTGCATTTCAGCTTGGTGGCTTAAAAATTAATTAATGACTTTGGTCATTAAAAATCTGAAAATTGTAAAACAAAATAAAAATTTATAAAACGATTCAAATTTACGTTTATCTTATTCTCCATCATTTGCTGATTCCAAAAACATATAAATATGTTATATTCGGATTAAAAACAAGCTCTGAAAATTAAATATATAAAAATTATTATCAAAATTAAATTGTCCAAATCAATTTAAAAACACTTTCATCTTATTCCTTGTCGGTTCCTGATTCCAAAAACATATAGATATGATATGTTTGGATTAAAAACACGCTCAGAAAGTTAAAACAAAGAGAGGTACAGAAAAGCGTGCTATCCTTCTTAGCGCAACTACTACCCCGCTCTTCTTGTCAATTTCACTGCCTTTGCCATGAGCGGTGGACTGACGATGCTACGAGTATACGGTCTTGCTGAAAAGTGGCAGCTACTTGACTAAATATTGTATTTTCGCCTTACGCGACTTGTTTATATTTAGTCAAGTTTTGACTAAATATTTTAACATCGAGGGGGAATCGAAACGAGGGTCGTGGTGTATGTGCGTGCGTGTGTGTGTGTGTGTGTGCGTGTGTGTGTGTGTGTGTGTAGAGCGATTCAGACTAAACTACTGGACCGATCTTTATGAAATTTGACGTGAGAGTTCCTGGGTATGAAATCCCCGAACGTTTTTTTTCATTTTTTTGATAAATGTCTTTGATGACGTCATATCCGGCTTTTCGTGAAAGTTGAGGCGGCACTGTCACGCCCTCATTTTTCAACCAAATTGGTTGAAATTTTGGTCAAGTACTCTTCGACGAAGCCCGGGGTTCGGTATTGCATTTCAGCTTGGTGGCTTAAAAATTAATTAATGACTTTGGTCATTAAAAATCTGAAAATTGTAAAAAAAAATAAAAATTTATCAAACGATCCAAATTTACGTTTATCTTATTCTCCATCATTTGCTGATTCCAAAAACATATAAATATGTTATATTCGGATTAAAAACAAGCTCTGAAAATTAAATATATAAAAATTATTATCAAAATTAAATTTTCGAAATCAATTTAAAAACACTTTCATCTTATTCCTTGTCGGTTCCTGATTCCAAAAATATATAGATATGATATGTTTGGATTAAAAACACGCTCAGAAAGTTAAAACGAAGAGAGGTACAGAAAAGCGTGCTATGCAGCATAGCTCTTCTTGTCAATTTCACTGCCTATGCCGTGAGCGGTGGACCACGAGTATACGGTCTTGCTGCGTTGCATTGCGTTCAGTTTCATTCTGTGAGTTCGACAGCTACTTGACTAAAATGATATTGTATTTTCGCCTTACGCGACTTGTCTTTCTTTATTTGGTGTTTAACGTCGTTTTCAACCACGAAGGTTATATCGCGACGAGGGAAAGGGGGGAGATGGATAGGGGAAAGGGGGGGGGGGGGAGATGCGATAGAGCCACTTGTTAAGTGTTTCTTGTTCACAAAAGCACTAATCAAAAAATTGCTCCAGGGGCTTGCAACGTAGTACAATATATGACCTTACTGCCGGGAGAATGCAAGTTTCCAGTACAAAGGACTAAACATTTCTTACATACTGCTTGACTAAAATCTTTACAAACATTGACTATATTCTATACAAGAACCACTTAACAAGGGTAGAATCCGTTAGTCGCCTCATACGACATGCGGGGTGCAGAGAAATAAGGATGTGGAAAAGAAGACTTTTGGTAAGTGAAATAAAGGTGATGGATCCAGTCAGGTAGAAATAAGACAAGAAAAGAATTGGAAAACTGCAGGGAATAGTAGGGAGAGTTTTCTTGGAAGGAAATATAGGTGAAAGGACTGGTAAGGCAGAAATAAGACAAAAGAAGAGAAGAAACAGAACCGTTAGTCGCCTCTTACGACATTCTGGGTAGCATCGGGTAAATTCTTTCTAGTCCCAACCAATATGGGACTCCCCCTAACCCGCGGGGGGTCAGTCTGGTCGGCAGAACAGAACCGCGGCTCAGTTGTTCCAGTTACGCACGCACGACGGTGTCAGTGTGTGTGTTTGTGTGTTCGGGAATGGAATGTGGGCCGTGGTGAGGGGGAGAATAGAAGGAAGTTGAAGGGGGAGGGGGGGGGGGGGGGGTCATAGGGAAATTGGAATGAGTAACGACACAGAGTTACAGAATCGTGAATTAAAGGCGTGCGTCGACTGCATGTAAGTAGAGAATAGCTGGGTTTCGCCCTATCTATGTCTCTGTTGTTATCAACGTACTCTTTTTGATTAAGCTACTGGTCTTCATTTTGGCTTGTGGTTTGCTCAATCAATCAATCAATTAATCAATTAATAATTAGAAAAATTAAACAAACATGAATAAATCAAACAATAAATCAAGCAAGCAAGCGACCAACCATCTAGTCAATCAACCAACCAACCAACCAACCATTCAATCAATCAGTCAATCAGTCGATCAACCAGTCAATCAATCAATCAATCAATCAATCAATCAATCAATCAATCAGCCATTCAATCAATCAATCAACCATTCAATCAATCAATCAATCATTTTCAGCATGCCCCAACATCATTTCCCGGGAGGAGTGGGGTGCCCGTGACCCCGCGAAAGCGTTGGAGGACATGCAGGGCCCCGCGCAGTACGTGTTCATTCACCACGGGGCGGGAGTGTCGTGCACAGACAAGCAAGACTGCATCCAGCAGGTCCAGGGCTATCAGAACTACCACATGGATGATCACAGTGAGCAACGAATTTTATGCGAAATGTTGGGGGTATGGTTATGGGGGTGGACTTGCGGCAAGTACGATTAAATAGTGAATGTTTTTTTACACCCCCGGTATAGGGGTGTGTATAGGATTCGCTCCATGTGTTTGTTTGTTTGTGTTCGCATATAGATCTCAAGAATGAACGGACCGATCGTCACCAAACTTGGTGAACAGGTTCTATACATTCCTGAGACGGTCCTTACAAAAATTGGGACCAGTCAAACACACGGTTAGGGAGTTATTGGTGGATTAAGATTAAGATTAGGATTCGCTCCATGTGTTTGTTTGTTTGTTTGTGTTCGCATATAGATCTCAAGAATGAACGGACCGATCGTCACCAAACTTGGTGAACAGGTTCTATACATTCCTGAGACGGTCCTTACAAAAATTGGGACCAGTCAAACACACGGTTAGGGAGTTATTGGTGGATTAAAATTATACAAGGACTTATAGAGGGACATCTTCATGGTCAAAGGGAAATAACCATTCTCACTCAGTCACTGCCACCAACTGAGAAGGTTATTTCCCTTTGACGGGGGGTGTTTTTCCTACCTCGTAGGAATTTCTTGTTTTAGATGTTTCTAACGACGAAAGGCACACTCCTTCTCGTGAAAACAGTTTGGATCACCATCACAGGTCTTGCCAGGCTTTTAGATGGGGTAAGACCAGCCCTCCACTTGGTCACATATCAAAAATGAACAGCCTGGGTGCTCTCTGTACACACTATCGGATTTTTAGCATGAATTAGGCTAACTTTCGTAAGAGCCACTAGTGGATCTGAGATGGTGAGCGCAGTGTGCCTTCAGGGCACGTCACACACGAGGAGAATTATTTACCCTCAGAAATAAGCGTCATTCCGCCAAACTCTCCCTTTTTTTCGGTTCATGTTTATAACTGTCGTATTGAGTCTACAATGTGCATGCTCTCCTGCAGAGTGGCTGGACATAGGCTACAACTTCGTTGTGGGGGAGGACGGCAACGTGTACGAGGCCAGGGGGTGGACAGCAGTCGGCGCGCACACGCAGAAATACAACCACGTTGGCATCGGTAGGTTGCATGATTTGCTTCTCTCTCCCTCTCTCTCTCTCTCTATGTCTATCTGTCTCTCTCTGTCTCTCTCTTTGTCTCTGTCTGTCTGTCTGTCTGTCAGTCTGTCTCTCTCTCTTTCTCAGTCTCTCCCTCTTTCTCTCTATGTCTATCTGTCTCTCTCTGTCTAGTCGGTCTCTGTCTGTTTGTCTGTCTCTCTCTCTGTCTCTGTCTGTCCCCCTCCCTCTGTCTGTCTCTCTGTGTCTCTGTATCTCTCTGTCTGTCTCTGTCTCTGTCACAGTCTTTCTCTAAACCTAGAAGGTATACTACATACCTGTCAACCCATACGGTTTTCCCGTATTTTGTACGGGATTTATCAACATGTAGGTGTGTACGGCTTACAAGGCCTAGCTGTACGTGCAAACCAAATGTTACCAAAGTGTACGGGAAGTTCATGTCAATGCTGTGATCTTGACAACAACTACGGTTCACAGTTGCAATAATACATACACAGGCATGACAACTGAGTCCAAGAGACACACACATGGCCGGTTGCAGTGTTGGGTTTACGTTGTAGTGATCACTGCTTGAATATGTCTACTAGGGGGTCAACGCCGCCCCGCTCACAGGACATTTTCCTTTTAGGGACATGTGTTGATGATACGCTACAAGGCTGGTAAAAGTGAGGACGAAGGGAGAATGACGGGGTGGG
The DNA here is from genome assembly GCF_037325665.1 of Littorina saxatilis. Classification (NCBI taxonomy): domain Eukaryota; kingdom Metazoa; phylum Mollusca; class Gastropoda; order Littorinimorpha; family Littorinidae; genus Littorina; species Littorina saxatilis. The sequence continues at coordinate 29,601,039 of NC_090245.1, read as the reverse complement.
TAAGAGTGATGATGATAAAAGTTTGTTAAGAAGTTTCAGATCTTTACTACACAATATGGTTTTTGTTGGTTTGGGTTAGTAGGAATCTCCATAAGCGTTGGGGGTATGGGATTTTAAAAGAATACGTTTATTTTCGAATGAAATTCTTTGTAAAAAGGGATAGCATTTCAGAGCCACTTTTTAAAACCAAAGGTTAAAAGAGATGACTCAGATTTGTACAGAGGGAGCATAAAAGCAAATATATACAGCGCGAAAGTCTTGCTACATTTACACTTCTAAAAAGCTATGCCACAGTGACACACCAAACACAACCACTCAAACAGATATATACATTTCCTGACACACCCAAGCACTCCAACTGCACTCCGGCGGTTAGCCCCTTTCGCAGCGCAGTCAGCGTGAGTGCTTCACCCGGTATAAAGGTTAAAAGCTCGGTGAAACACCAAGTACATGCATTACAGACATTTAAAAAAAAAATTTTTTGTGTAGGTAGAACATAGTTTAACGCAGCAGTGACATGATAAACAATTAAATAAAAAGGTTGATTTAGTTTAAAATTTGGTGGACTGCCATTTGATAACCCTTCCGCCTTGGCTGGGGCACACCGTATACAGAGGTTGGCCTTGGAACGGGTTGGCCGGTCTGTCATACAATCCGTGATTGGTTTCTTTCCAAGCCGTAAATCAAAAACCTTTTCAAAAGTATAAAACGGATTCGAAAGAATTGATAATATACTGTTCAAAAAAAGAAACGCATAGTTGCTACTTGCCAAATTTGTTTTATTTTTCGAAAAAATTAACAGAAAATCCAATATTTAGATTATTTGTTTGAAATTTGGTATGGACACAGTTGAATGCACACACAGTTCATTTGCATCTTCAAATCAATCAGTCAATCAATACGATTGGGTGCCGAGGCTGTCAAGTCAGTAGGGGGTGTGACTGCCTTGAGCAGCAACAACTGCCCGGCACCTTCTGGGCATGGAATGGATCAGATGCCGGATATCTTGCTGTGGGATGGTGTCCCACTCCTCCTGAAGTGCCTGCAATAGATCGCGGTGATTTGCCGGCGCTTCTTCTCGCCTGCGCACACGTCTGTCCAATTCATCCCAGAGGTGTTCTATCGGGTTCATGTCTGGCGACATGGATGGCCAGGGAAGCACCTGGACATGGTGGTCGGTGAGGAACTGGGTGGTGAGTCGTGCTGTGTGCGGGCGAGCGTTGTCCTGCTGGAATATGGCATCCTGGTCAGCCAGAAGAGGAAGGGCGTGTGGGCGCAGAATTTCCTCCACGTATCGCTGGGCAGTTATGCGCCCTTGGACGTGCACCAGGGTGCTCCTTCCAGCGGTATTGATCGCCCCCCACACCATGACGCCTCCACCACCATGAACGGGTGCCTCATCCACACAGTTGGGCGCGTAACGTTCGTTTACTCTCCGGTAGACCCTCCTCCGACCATCATGTCGCTGGAGCAGGAAGTAGGACTCGTCGCTGAACCACACGTGTCTCCAGTGATTCCGGACGGTCCAGCGAAGGTGCTGGTTGCCCCACTGCACTCGGTTCTGGCGATGGCGGCGGGTGAGGACAGCTCCTCTGTGAGGTCTGCGAGCTCTCAAACCAGCTTCATGCAGGCGGTTCCGCACGGTCTGGTCCGATAATCGGTGTGGCCCGGGGAGAGCCTGGACAGAAGATGAGGCCGACAGGAAACGATTCCGGAGGTGGCGAAGCCGTATGAAGCGGTCGTGAGCAGCAGTTGTCGCCCTTGGTCTTCCCGCTCGTGGCAAGTCAGCAACGGAGCCAGTGGCTTGAAACCTGACCCACAGTCTACTGATGGTGCTCTGGGACACGTGGAAGTGCCTGGCGATTGCACTTTGACTTTGGCCTGCTTGTAAACGACCCAATGCAATTTGGCGGTCTTCTCTGCTCAATCGGGCCATCTTTCGTCGCTGAATTGTCGTCTGATTTCTTTGTGGCGAACAATCCGCTTTTATGGGTTTTGGAAGACATGGTGAGAGCTCAATATTCCCCGAGTTTCACGAGATTACACTGAAGCATGACGAGTGGTCATGCCAAATGAGCAATTTTGACATTGTAGCCACTGATAACGCATGCGTCACGTGCAGAGCTCACTTGTGGCAATGGACGAAAGGTCGACGACCAGATAAACATTTTCTGCAGTTTGGTGGATATCCTTGTAGCCATATAACTAAATTAACCAAATATTACAAGCTATGCGTTTCTTTTTTTGAACAGTATATGAATAAAGATTAAATACAATAACTGTCCACAGGGATCTGCGTGATCGGTGATTTCAACAGGCGACTTCCAAACGAGGCCGCTCAGGACACCTTCAGACAGTTGATCCAGTACGGCGTTGAGCAAGGTCACATCAGTCCCGGCTACACCCTCAAAGGTCATCGTGACGTAGGATCCACTGAGTGTCCGGGGAACCAGCTGTACAAGTTGATTCAGTCATGGCCCCACTACAAGTCTGGCACTCAGAGATACGCTTGATTTTATTTTATTTATTTATTTATCTATTTTTTGTATTTGTATTTGTATTTTTTTTGTGCGGGTCTGTCCAGGCTTTTACGCTGGAATAGAACATCCTTTTACTCAATCCCACGCATAAACAAGTCGCGTAAGGCGAAATTACTACATTTAGTCAAGCTGTGGAACTCACAGAATGAAACTGAACGTAGTCCGCCGCTAGTGCAAAAGGCAGTGAAAGTGACGAGCCTGTTTGGCGCGGTAGCGATTGCGCTGTGCTTCATAGCACGCTTTACTGTACCTCTCTTCGTTTTAACTTTCTGAGCGTGTTTTTAAACCAAACATATCATATCTATATGTTTTTGGAATCAGGAACCGACAAGGAATAAGATGAAATAGTTTTTAAAACGATTTCGGAACTTTAATTTTGATCATAATTTTTATATTCTTAATTTTCAGAGCTTGTTTTTAATCCAAATATAACATATGTATATGTTTTTGGAATCAGAAAATGACGACGAATAAGATGAAATTGTTTTTGGATCGTTTAATATAAAAATAATTTTAATTACAAGTTTCCGATTTTTAATGACCAAACTCACTCATTAGTTTTTAAGCCACCAAGCTGAAATGCAATACCAAACCCCGGGCTTCGTCGAAGATTGCTTTGCCAAAATTTCAATCAATTTGATTGAAAAATGAGGGTGTGACTGACAGTGCCGCCTCAACTTTTACAAAAAGCCGGATATGACGTCATCAAAGGTATTTATCGAAAAAATGAAAAAAACGTCCGGGGATATCATACCCAGGAACTCTCATGTAAAATTTCATAAAGATCGGCCCAGTAGTTTAGTCTGAATCGCTCTACACACACACACAGACAGACAGACAGACACACACACACACACATACACCACGACCCTCGTCTCGATTCCCCCCTCTATGTTAAAACATTTAGTCAAAACTTGACTAAATGTAAAAATGAACAACCTAGCTGCTTCCTGTGCACAACTGATTTCTTTTAGGGTTGGGGATGGTTGTGGTCTAAATTCATTTCGCAGATTGTGACAGGTTACTATTAATTACGAATAAATGATCTGAGCAATGAAATTCAACTCGGCACAGAAAGCAGCCTGGCAGAGAGTTGAGTGTATGCTCAGGCGGAGGGATGCTCGTAGCCCATGCAAAAAGCCTAAGCTGATCAATGGTAACTTGTACAAAATTGTCTGCACGGGAATGAAATATAGTACAGCCTTAACAGGACTTGAAGATAAAAATTTTTTTTTATATCATTCTTCTTTTTTTTTTTTTTAATTTTTGTTTGTTGGTTATTTTTGTTTCATGCCCTCGAGAACCTATTCAGCATCGATCTTATTTTCTGTCTTGTTCTCGACCAACTCTATTCACATTTAGGGCGTGTCACTCTGAAAAGGAAGAAAAGGTTCTTTAAAACCCTGTTACAGTCAGTACTTTAAATCTTGTTAAAAAAAAATCGTAGGTGACAAGGTTATCTTTTAGATGGAATACTTATGTAAGTACATGTATAAACTCAGGTTTCTCCATGGTTTCGTCGTGTGGTACTCGCTATGCTTTATAATGTTCTATCCTTAGCGGATTATGACTTTATTCAGTTATTCTGCAGAAAAACAGAAATGCGAGAGCAACGGTTTTTTCTGCAGTAAAATTGAAATCAAGAATGTTGCAGTAAAACGGTGATGTTGTTTTACTGGAGAAAAACAGTTTACACTTTTTCTTCAGCATTTTGGCATTATTCAGTTATTCTGCAGAAAAACAGAAATGCTGGAGAAAAACTGTCTTTTTTGCAGCATTTCTGCATAATGTCATCTTTCGCCGAAGCAACGGGTTTTTCTGGAGCAAAACATTTTACTGCAGTAAAATTGAAATCAAGAATGCTGCAGTAAACCGGTGCTGTTGTTTTACTGCAGAAAACCTGTTTACACTTTTTCTGCAGCATTTTGTACTGGCTCATTATAATGTTGGAGCACGCGGGCACCCCTCTGTCGAGAGATGGACTCATCCAGAATTACCAATAGTTACAAACTATTATACTATCCCAGGGGGCGACGAATACAAACGCTACTTTACAAGGTCGTTTGTTTTTCTCCAGAAAAACTGTCACAGACTATTCTGAAGAAAAAGTTAATCGCAATAATGCTGCAGAAAACCAAGTAAACATTATGCTTCAGAAAACTGTTTTACTGCAGTAAAAAACGTTGCTTCGGCGAAAGATGACATTATGCAGAAATGCTGCAGAAAAGACAGTTTTTCTCCAGCATTTTGGTTTTTCTCCAGAATAACTGAATAATGTCATAATCCGCCAAGAGCCAGTACAAAATGCTGCAGAAAAAATGTAAACAGGTTTTCTGCAGTAAAACAACAGCACCGTTTTACTGCAGCATTCTTGAATTCACTTTTACTGCATGCAGTAAAATGTTTTGCTGCAGAAAAAAACGCTGTTTCGGCGAAAGATGACATTATGCAGAAATGCTGCAGAAAAGAACGGTTTTTCTCCACTATTTGTCTTTTCTGCAGAATAACTGAATAAAGTCATAATCCGCTAAGGATAATGTTCATCAACTCTTGTGGGAAGTTTTTACATATTCATTTCGTGGTTTTTGTATTGTATGATTATGTAAGTTTGTGGGTGGGTTTTTTTTTTTTACATCGAGCATACGTCAAATACGCTTGCTCTTTTGTTCATGTTTGATTTTGAGGTGCAGTTGGTGATGGGGTTGGTGTTTTTTGTTTTTGTTTGTTTTTTTGCGCTTTTTTAAATCTCATCTTTGTTTATATGTTCGAACATTTTTGCATTCAGCATTTCCAGCAGTGACATGACAGAACGGTACTTACATTGGCAGATAGAGCAAAAGGCATGACAAAATAAATATAAACTTTGTTTACAGACTTGATCACGAAAATCTTGCATGCGATATACACGTGTGCGAGTAGAGGTGTGTGTGTGTGTGTGTGTGTGTGTGTGTGTGTGTGTGTGTGTGTGTGTGTGTGTGCGTGCGTGCGTGCGTCTGTTTGTCTGTCTGTCTGTTTGTCTGTCTGTCTTAGTGTCTGTTTCTTGTATCTGTCTATCTGTGCTTCTGTCTGTGATTCTCTGTCTGTCTGTCGGTCTGTCTGTTTGTGTGTGTGCGTGTGTACAAACGTTGCACCTTTCATGGTTAAACATGGTTATGTGGTTAGATTAATTTATCATTAATCCCATATCACCAACCGAAGTTGGGGCAATTGGGTCCAACAACGATAACGACAACAATACAGCAACTGCAACAAAAAGCAACAACGAAATTACCGACAAGCAGCGGAGCGCCAGCGTTCGTACGCACAAGCATACTCACACACACAAGCACAAACAGACAGACACAACACGATCACGCTCAAAGACACACACGCACGCCCACACCCTCGCAAACACATTGATTCGGCACACTTGCAAGCACACACACACACATACACACACGCACGCAGACACACACACACACACACACACACACACACACACACACACACACACACACACACACACACACACACACACACACACACACACACACACACACATAGATATATTTCACAATTTCTGATGTTTTATATAAATATATATAATAAATATGTCACTGATGAGACACAATAGTGTCGAAACACGTGTCTGGTCTAGGTACAAATACAATGGTCCTCCTCAGGACTAGATTACCTTGCGATACGTCCCCCACAAAGGGACTTTGCTCTGTAAATCTCGGTCTCCCTTGAGGAGGGTCTGATGCTCCCAATAGGCTGTCTGTGAAGGGATACTTATTTCTCTCTTTCTCTGCCAAGAGATTTTAACAAATCTCGGAAGAAAGTCTCTGCTGACTTTCAATTGTTTCTTTCACAATTTCTGATTTTTTATATATAGGCCCCTATATGTCGTGCCGAATTCACGGAATTGCCGAATTCGCGGAATCGGCAACATGTTTGTCGATTTTGCGTAATCGGCAAAACGCTGCCCATTACGTGAAATCGGCAGCGTTTTGCCGAAAATGCGGAAAGGCTTCAAAAATTTGCCCATTTCGCAAAAGCGACAGCCAGTCTGTTACTTTTTGTGTCACCAGAACATTGCATTAACATTGCTTCACCTCCCTACTATGTTTTGTATGGTCTATGTTAGTCTGTGTCGAGCATAACTCCGGAAATGCACGAAAACTACACTTTCTGCAATAACTTGCCATAACTCATCGATTATTGCGATATCTATCCATTGGAGTATCTAGTTGTCTAAGTTTGATGATATGCCAGGCTTTTGAGAACTTTAAAACCAAAAAGTCGCTACCGATTTCGCAAAATGGGCAAATTTTAGAAGCCTTTACGCGATTTCGGCAATACGCAGCCGATTTCACGTATTGGGCAGCGTTTTGCCGATTACGCGAAATCGGCAAAAATGTTGCCGATTCCGCGAATTCGGCAATTCCGTGAATTCGGCACGACATATATATACACAAACACACACGCACACACACAAGTTATGCTCGGAGACACCGTGAAAACATGATACTTTAAAAACATCGGGTTGTGCGAGTGTAATGCCTTCGGGAACATGTTGCTTTTGGAATATATGGTGATGTGGGTACATATAATGCCTCAGGAACAGTGGAAACATCAGTCTGTGTAAACGGACTTTTCAGCCCTGGGTGTCGAAGGATGGCGGAGCAAGAAAATATCTGTTGTGCCAAGGATCCACGATTAATCAGTATTTTTTAAGAGGAAGCTTTAAATTGGCAGTTGCATCAGACAAGATATCTGCAGGGAAGTCGTGCCAAAGATCAAATGTAAAGCATGTCAGCAAATCACTACAGTAATACAAACGCACCAACAAAGAAAAAATAAATGTTAGGAATTAGTAGCACACACACACAACAAAACAAAGGTACAACTTTACTGTTGCATTGTCATGTCCTGTACTGGTATCGGCACATTGTAGCCTGCGTCAAAGTTTAAAAGATAAGGGATAGGTTTTTGAGTGTGTTAACACTGATTGAAGAGAGAACAAAAACAAGACGAGTGAAGCGATATAAAAACATTTAGACAGTCGGTATCAAAAAGATCAACACCACAAACCCGTCATCGCCGAGACTACAATTAAATAGTCTCGGTTAACCATACCTGAAGACCGAGACGGGTCACGCTCGTCTCCACGCTGCTTCTGAAAATTCGATTTTAATGACAACTTTTATGAGTAAACTACGGTAACTCATTTTTAAGCTTGCAAGCTGAAATGCAATCCCATAGTCCGGACTTCGTCGAAGATTGCTTTCCAAAAAATTCAATCAATTTGGTTGAAAATTGAGGGTGTGACAGTGCCGCCTCAACTTTCACCAAAAGCCGGATATGACGTCATCAAAGACATCTATCGGAAAAAATGAAAAAAATGTCTGGGATATTATACCCGCGAACTATCATGTAAAGTTGTATGGAATTGGTCCAGTAGTTTTCTCGGAATCGCTTTATATACACACACATACACACACACACACACACACACACACACACACACACACACACACACACACACACACACGAACACACACACACGAACACACACATACACGAACACACATACATACACACACCATGACTCTCGTCTCGATTCACCGTCTATGTTAAAACATTTAGTCAAAACTTGACTAAATGTAGCAACAACAAGAACATACAGGGAAAAGGTCAGTTAAAATACGATAGAGTCCAAGCAGTTATTTTTGGGTTTAAAATGTACTTATATGGAGTGCAAAAACCGGGAACAGAACAAGTGACCTGATTTTTGAACACTCGTGATAAAAGAGGGGTTTAGTTGTGAAGGGGCATGCAGCATTTGGGACTCCCGTTGGGCAATATGCTGGTCTTGCTTCTGTTTTCACTCGCCTCTGTTGCTCTGGGTAAGAGTTTGCTTCTCTAAATGCATTTTGCTCCTGCTGTGTCTAACGTTTTACTTTTGCTTATAATACACGATACCAGCACATGTATCACCTGAGAGTGAGGTACTAATGAGTTTGCAGGTGATTTTCCATTGCTTGATCATCAACATTAATTTTATTGACACACGTTGGCCGCTTGCTTCTGGTTATCTATCAAAGATAAAAGTCAACTGCATGATATATCACGTTTCTTCTGGAAAAGCGATTTCCCCCTTCTCCCAGCCCCCCCCTATCCAACCCCCGAACATCCGACTCCAGACGGATGGGAAATGACGTAAAGATACATTTGATGTAAAGCGAGTGGCGCAATTTCACTTGATTTTTCCGAACTTTGATCATTATTTTAGATTTCAAGTGAGCGGTCGGCATTGCACACTCAGACGATGGGCGGTGCCTTGCTGTTCCGTTACACACCCACCGACAAAACTCGCTTTTCGGTATTTTTTAGATAAAGAGAGTATTACCTGACAGCATTTGAAGTGTCATTCTTTAGAATAAATCACTCTGATATTGTTGAATTACATTTTTACTTTGTCTTGTTAATTTTTAGCGTGATAAACAAAAAGGGTCCCTGCCTGAACGTTATAACATTTAGAGGGTCACCTAGAATCCGTCCTGATTGGTCAAAAAGCCATATGGGGCACTGAATTAGTAATAAAATATGATAATGATATGTGTATCAGGTGACCAGTGCACGAGCCACGTGCTGAGTAGCGGGACACACGCCGGGGCGCACGGCATCGGGTGTGTCAAGAGCGAGTGTTGTCAGTTCGGACTTCAGCTCGGCGACCTCTGCCCCGGAAGTGACGTATGCTGTTTTTCCTCTGACACCTGCAGTGGAGGTTCCCAGACCGGAGGGGGAGGTGAGCTGTGATCGTTTTACACGAAACGTTGAAGCTTTGTCGCTCTCTGTCAGTTTAGTGTGTCTGTGTGTCTCGCTGTCTGGTCTTGTCTTTTTATGTCCCCGTGTGAAAAATGTCTTCACAGATTAGGCTACTATTCCATTGAATGGGCGGTTCTGGTGAGGTTATGCCCCCTCTTTCTTTCGGCTGGTAACTGGCGCCACCTCGCGGCAAGATCACACGAGAAAGGAAAAAATACTTGAATTGGTCCCAAATAGCATATGGCAGGTTTCACAGTATTGTGTTCAGCAATTTACTATTTACACACTCAAATTCTACAAAATAAATGTTGGCACACAATTCAAAGGACATGTTTTTCCAACAAAGTGAGTTTGTTACAACTAAAAACAGTAATTTTTTTTATAGTCCTGGTCCTTATTTATATCTAAAAAC